>NC_141009.1:18955000-19106546 GCF_052327205.1 Somniosus microcephalus
CGTCGCGCGCTCTCTCTTCCCCCGTCGCGCTCTCTCTCTTCCCCCCCCACTCTCTCTCTTCCAACAACAACATGCCCTCGAAAAAGTCTCTCTCCGCTCTCTCCCCGTCTCTCTCGCCCCCATCTCTCTCTCTCTCCCCAGTCTCCCTCTCTCTCTCCCTCAGTCGCTCTGTCTCTCCCCCCTCAGTCTCTCTCTCTCTCTCTCCCCTCAGTCTCTCTCTCTAACTCCCCAGTCTCTCCCTCTCTCTCTCTCCACATCTCTCTCTCTCTCACCCCTCAGTCGCTCTCTCTCTCCCCCTCAGTCGCTCTCTCCAATTCCAATTCCAATTCCAATTAAAATGCTTTATTGGCATGAAAGTTTACAGAGAACCATATTGCCAAAGCTTACATAGCAAAAAGGTACAGTTTTCCAACATTCTGTAGGTGTCAATCGATTTGACATTTGTTGGGTACATACAATATTACTTTTAAACAATATTAATTTTAAACAGTCTTTGTACTTCATTTGGTACGTTCAATATTAATTTTAAACAGTCTTAATTTTAAACAGTCCTCAGGTTGTGACATGTTGTTACATATTTGGCCCCAAGGTATGGTCTGTCTCCTTCTCCTAGGACTAATCTCAATTTTGACAGATCATCCAATTCCTTGAAATCTGGGGTTGTTTGGCTTAGCTTGTTGAATAATATGTTTCTTGATGTGTTGAATTTTTCGCATTTTAGGAGGAAATGCATTTCTGTTTCAACCTCGCCAGCCAGACATTGATCGCATATTCTATTCTCTCTAGGCTGCCAGGATTTCTTGTATCTGCCTTTTTCAATTTCCAGTTGGTGGTCGCTTAGTCTGTACCTGGTGAGGGTCTGTCTCTGTTTTGTGTCTCTGATGGTCGTGAGGTAGTCTGCCAGTTTATATTCTCTTTTTAGGGCCCGGTAACATTCTAATCTGCTTTGGCTTTCGGTTATTTTGTTCCAATGTTCCAGGTAGGTTTCTTTGCATTTTTTAATGATTTGGTTCACTCGGATTGGTGTTTGGACGGCTGTGTTGGTCTGGGGCTGGTCAGGGTCCGGCTGAGTACTTAGTTTCCGTAGCAGCTGACTCAGGGGACTCTTTTCTGGGTTTAGCTCTTGGGTCTGAAAGGCTTTGAAATGAAGGGTGTCTGGGGAGCTAGATTTGAGGTGATTTAGGAAGTTTAGTGCTCGTTTTTGGATGTTTATTATCAGTGGGTATCTGCCTAGTTCGGCTCTGCATGCATTTGTTGGCGTTTTTCTTTGGGTGCGAAGGATGCTTCGGCAGAATTCTGCATGTAGGGCTTCTATTGTATGTTTTTCCCATTTAGTGTAGCTTTGGTGATTTAGCGGGCCCCATACTTCACTACCGTACAGTGCAATGGGCAGGATTATGCTGTCAAATATTTTGAGCCAGATTTTGATTGGGATTTGGATGTTGTAGAATTTTCTTTTTATTGCATATAGGGCTCTTCGGGCTTTTTCTTTTAGTGCATTCACTGCTATGCTGAAGCTCCCTGATGCTGTAATAGTTAGACCAAGGTAGGTGTAGCTCATAGTGTGTCCTATAGTGATATCACTGAGGGTAAACTGGTATTTGTTTTCCTGACATCTGGGCCTTTTTTGAAAAATCATGATGTTGGTTTTCTTTAGATTTACTGTTAGAGCCCAATTTTGGCAGTATTTGTCGAGTAGGTCTAGTTGTTGCTGTAATCCCTGTTCTGTGGGAGACAGCAGAACCAGGTCGTCCGCATAGAACAGGGATTTCACTTCTCCATCCAGGAGACGGAGACCTGGTGACTCGCTTTGCTCCAGCATGTCTGCTAATTCATTTATGTATATGTTGAACAGGGTCGGGCTCAAATTGCAGCCCTGCCGGACGCCTCTTCTCTCTCTCTCTATCTCCCCATTCTCTCTCTCCCCAGTCTCTCTCACACTCCCAATCTCTCTCTCTCACACTCCCAGTCTCTCTCTCACACTCCCAATCTCTGTCTCTCACACTCCCAATCTCTCTCTCTATCTCACCCCCCAGTCTCTCTCTCTCACACTCCCAATCTCTCTCTCTCTCACACTCCCAGTCTCTCTCTCTCACACTCCCAATCTCTCTCACACACTCCCAATCTCTCTCTCACACTCCCAGTCTCTCTCTCACACTCCCAGTCTCTCTCTCTCACACTCCCAATCTCTCTCTCTCTCACATTCCCAATCTCTCTCTCTCACTCCCAATCTCTCTCTCTCTCACATTCCCAATCTCTCTCTCACTCCCAATCTCTCTCTCTCACACTCCCAATCTCTCTCTCTCACACATTCCCAATCTCTCTCTCTCTCACTCCCAGTCTCTCTCTCTCACACTCCCAATCTCTCTCAGACTCCCAATCTCTCTCTCTCTCACACTCCCAATCTCTCTCTCTCTCACACTCCCAATCTCTCTCTCTCACACTCCCAATCTCTCTCTGTCTCTCACACTCCCAATCTCTCTCTCTCTCACACTCCCAATCTCTCTCTCTCACACTCCCAATCTCTCTTTCTCTCACACTCCCAATCTCTCTCTCTCACACTCCCAATCTCTCTCTCTCTCACACTCCCAATCTCTCTCTCTCTCACACTCCCAATCTCTCTCTCACACTCCCAATCTCTCTCTCTCACTCCCAATCTCTCTCTCTCTCACACTCCCAATCTCTCTCACTCCCAATCTCTCTCTCTCTCACTCCCAATCTCTCTCTCTCACACTCCCAATCTCTCTCTCTCACACACTCCCAATCTCTCTCTCACACACACTCCCAATCTCTCTCACACACTCCCAATCTCTCTCTCTCACACTCCCAATCTCTCTCTCTCTCACACTCCCAATCTCTCTCTCTCACACACTCCCAATCTCTCTCTCTCTCACACTCCCAATCTCTCTCACACTCCCAGTCTCTCTCTCTCACACACTCCCAATCTCTCTCTCACACACCCAATCTCTCTCACACTCCCAATCTCTCTCTCTCACACTCCCAATCTCTCTCTCTCACACACTCTCCAATCTCTCTCTCACACACTCCCAATCTCTCTCTCTCTCACACTCCCAATCTCTCTCTCTCACACTCCCAATCTCTCTCTCTCACACACTCCCAATCTCTCTCTCTCACACACTCCCAAT
The DNA here is from genome assembly GCF_052327205.1 of Somniosus microcephalus. NCBI lineage: Eukaryota > Metazoa > Chordata > Chondrichthyes > Squaliformes > Somniosidae > Somniosus > Somniosus microcephalus. The sequence goes on from NC_141009.1 coordinate 18,958,147, forward strand.
CTCTCTCTCTCTCTCTCACTCCCAATCTCTCTCTCACACTCCCAATCTCTCTCTCACACTCCCAGTCTCTCTCTCTCACACTCCCAATCTCTCTCTCTCACACACCCAATCTCTCTCTCTCACACTCCCAATCTCTCTCTCTCACACACTCCCAATCTCTCTCTCTCACACACTCCCAATCTCTCTCTCTCTCACACTCCCAATCTCTCTCTCTCTCACACTCCCAATCTCTCTCTCTCACACACCCAATCTCTCTCTCTCACACTCCCAGTCTCTCTCTCTCTCTCACATTCCCAATCTCTCTCTCTCACACTCCCAATCTCTCTCTCTCTCACACTCCCAATCTCTCTCTCTCTCTCACACTCCCAATCTCTCTCTCACTCCCAATCTCTCTCTCTCTCTCACTCCCAATCTCTCTCACACTCCCAATCTCTCTCTCTCTCACTCCCAATCTCTCTCTCTCTCACTCCCAATCTCTCTCACACTCCCAATCTCTCTCTCTCTCACACTCCCAATCTCTCTCTCCTTCCCTCTCTCTCTCTCCTTCCCTCTCTCTGTCTCTCTCTCCTTCCCTCTCTTTCTCCTTCCCTCTCTCTCCTTCCCTCTCTCTCTCTCTCCTTCCATCTCTCTCTCTTTCCTTCCATCTCTCACTCTCTCCTTCCCCCTCTCTCTCCTTCCCTCTCTCTCTCCTTCCCTCTCTCTCATTCCCTCTCTCTCTCTCTCCTTCCCTCTCTCTCTCTTCCCCCCAGTCGCTCCCTCTCTCTCTTCCAACAACAACATGCCCTCGAGAAAGCCTCGGCACCGCCGGGCTCCCCCAGCTAGTCTATATATATAAAGCGGCTCTTCTGTCTGTCTGTCTGTCCGCCTGGTCTCTATACGTTTGGAAGTTACAGAGCGTACCGACGCGCGCGTCGCCTCAAAAGAAAGCTTGCGATTCCGGACCGGTCATAGGCGTATTTACGTTTCGGCCGGACAAAAATCCCGCCCGCGGTATCCCAAAAACATTCAGCGTTCCGCTCATTAGCATCTCATTAGCGACCGTGTGACGTCGAGGTCTTCCTACAGTTGAGTGTCGAGTGACTCGACGATTGACCAATCCTACGCTTCGGTGACCTGACCGGTCGACCAATCGGTGCGTGTGTGGGCGGGCCTTATCCTTCTGAACCGAGGTGAGTGGCCGCCATCTTGATTTTCCACGATTTTTTCCCCCACACTTTCTGTGTGTTAGGGAACTAAGGTAAATATTTCAATTATGTGTTAGGCAATTAATTAACAATTTATTTGAGTTTTATATTGTGTTTAGCAACCCCCCCCCCCTCCTCCTCACCCTCGCGCAGGGGGGACTCGGGGCCTGAAGCTGAAAAAAATTCTCTCTCTCTTTCTTCCCTCTCTCTCTCCTTCTCCTCTTCCCTCTCTCTCCTTCTCCTCTTCCCTCTCTCTCCTCCTCTTCCCTCTCTGTCTCTCTCTACTTCCCCCTCTCAGGTGTCGCGGACGGAGCGCGGGCGCGCCGCCCGAAGTTTCCCGCTCGCTAACGGCCTTGCCGGCTCCCGCGGGCCGCTCGCACTGACCGCGCATGCGCCGCCCACACTCACCGCGCATGCGCTGCCCGCCCGCCCGCAGCGGCCGTCCATCAGCCGCGCGATACGCGGGGGACCTCAGCAACGGCACCGGACCTCAGGCGCTAGGCAGGGGGAGGGGCCGGAGAGAGGGACAGAGGGGAGCGGGGGAGGGGAGGAGAGGGGAGGGAGGGATAGGACAGGGAGAGGACATGACAGGGAGAGGGGGGACACACCGGGGCAGGGAGACCAAACGCCCCAAAATTGCCCTCGCGCCCCAAAATTGCCCTCGCAACGCGGGGCTCCCCAGCTAGTTTAATTATATAAGACAGCAGAAAGCTGGATTATATCTGCTTTTATGTTACAAAGTAGCAATAACAGAAAACACTGAAAGATAGTTGTGCATATTTTTCTCTCTGACCCCACCAGAATATCTATATATCGCCACTATTCAAATATGACCGCTTCCACAGATGGCATTCCCTAGTTCCAGCAGCACCTGAACCATAGTCTTCCATGGAATGATAAGTCAGTATACTTAATGCCTGTAAGCTGGGCTAGGCAGTTGTTTATTTCACTGACTTCAGTTGTTCCTCGGGCCTATGGCCTTGAGTCCATGTGTCATTTTAACTGGATTGCTATGGTGTATTGGGTAATATTTACGCATCTCTTCTTGAGGTAGCAGAACATAAGAAATCGGATCAGGAGTAGGCCATACGGCCCCTCGAGCCTGCTCCGCCATTCAATAAGATCATGGCTGATCATCGACCTCAACTCCACTTTCCTGCACTATTCCAATATCCCTTGATTCCCTTAGTGCCCACAAATCTAGCGATCTCTGTCTTGAATATACTCAACGAATGAGCATCCACAGCCCTCTGGGGTAGAGAATTCCAAAGATTCACAACCCGCTTGAGCAAAGAAATTGCTCCTCATCTCAGTCCTAAATGGACGCCCCCTTTATCCTGAAACTATGATCCCTGGTTCTCGGCTCTCCTAGACTCTAGAAGCCATGATTGGACGGCCAAATATTCAGTGAAATAATTACAAAACAAATAGTGGATATGTGCTGGGGATTGGTGGTCTATACAAAATCAAGTGGTGCCAAACACCCAATTCCTGCGTGCAAACAGGCACACGTGAGTGTGGCAGCCATGACACAAAAGGATTATTTTTTCAATTCAATTCAATTTTATTTGCCATATGTACTAGTACAATGGAATGCTTACTCCCCGTGGGGACACGTCAGCTATTTTTACAGCGCCGTGTTCAGAAAGTCAATTCTTTGGCATCCAGTGGCAGTGGGAGCATTTTGCCTCACCCATCAGTCAGTCTATTCAGGTAACACATTTCATATGTATTTTCTAACTTAATTTTCATTGATTTCAGGCAGATTTCCCAGCGTGGATATAGTGAGAGGTAGCAGAGTGACACAGGCGATGATGTCACGTGAAAGAGTCAGAACTTAGTAAGATTTTACAGTCGGATAAACACATCGAAATAAACAGGACGCTCGGGCAGCAGGTGGTTTACAGAAAAAATAGACAGTCCTGACAGATCGTTTTAAAGTTACATAAACCGCTGAGTGTAAGCATAAACAACATGCTCTATAAATAAAAAATGTATATGCCTGATTTATTTGTTGCAGTAATCAATTATGGTCACCAGATGGAAATAGTACAGTTGTAAAAATCCTCGTATTCAATTGATCCAATTTGACTCGAGCTATATATACAACGTATTTGAGTGTAATTTTTTGATTATGCCTCTCTGTGAAGCACTTAGGGTCATTTTTTCTATGTTAAAGGTGCTATACAAATGCATGATTGTTATTGTACCCTATCTAGAGACCTTTGCATTGAAGTGAAGGACTGCGATAGTGCTTTTTTATGTTATTTCATGTTATTACGGCTTTATTCATTCTATACCTGTTAAAAGCACACCCTTGGACCCGGTGTGCTCTCGAACTCCCGCCCCATCTCCAACCTCCCTTTCCGCTCTACGTTTCTAGAATGTGTCGTCACCATCTTGCTCTGTGCCCACCTCTCCCACCATGCATTGTTTGAATCACTTCAGTTTGGCTCCAGTGCTGCCCACAGCCCTTGGGACCACCCTGGGTTAAAGTCACCCATGACATTTTGTGTAACTGTGATTCATTTTCCCTCCCTTTCCTCCTCAACCTTTCTTGCAGCTTTTCACACCGTTGATCACATCAGTCTCTTCCATTGCCTCTCCTCCCCGGTTCACCTCTGTGGCATTGGCCTGATATGGTTCAGGCCTACTTATCTCAATGTAGCCAACACATTTCCTACAATAGGAACATAGGAACAGGAATAGGCCATTTAGCCCCTCAAGCCTGTTCCACCATTCAATGAGATCATGGCTGATCTGTGACCTAACTCCATATACCGGCCTTTGGCCCATATCCCTTAATACCTTTGGTTATCAAAAATCTATCAATCTCAGATTTAAAATTAACAATTGATCTCACATCAATTGCCCTTTGCGGAAGAGAGTTCCAAGCTTCTACCACCCTTTATGTGTAGAAGTGTTTCCTAACTTCACTCCTGTAAGGTCTGGCTCTAATTTTTAGACTGTGCCCCCCCTAGTCCTAGCTTCTCATTCCCTGCCTGCATGGTCATTGCCAGTGTGTGCCAAGGTTCCATTCTTGGTATCTGTATATTGCTCCTTGCCAACGTTATCCGTAAGCATGGGGGTCAGCTTATATATGTATGCCAAAGGTTACCTCTCAACTGTCACTCTTGATTCCATGGTTAACTTCAGTATGACAGCCTGCCTGACATCAAGCTGTGAATGAGCCACAACTTCTGGCAGCTCATCATTGGTAAGAACAAAGCTATCTTGTTTGACCCTCGCCAGAAACTCTGCACTCAAACTCAATGCGACACTGCACAACCTTGGTATCCTGCTCATCCTTGTTTAGCTTCAAATCACACATCCAATCCATCATCAAGATTACATAGGATGACATAGATTGACTACTTCCATCTCCGAAACATTGCTTGCCTCTATTCCTAACTCACAACCCTACTGCTGCTGAAACTCCCAGCTATGTCTGTATCACTTCCAGACATGACTTTTTCAATGCCATTCTCACTGGCCTCCTGAGATCCACCCTATATAAACCCCCTCACTCAGAACTTTGCCATCTGTATCCTATCCCACACAAAATTCAACTCACCTATCTCCCTTATCCTTGCCAGCCTCAATTGGCTCTTCATTCCTCAGCACATCAATTTAAAATTCTCATCCTTACCTTCAAATCCATCCATGGCCTTGCTCCTCTATACCTCTACAACCTCCTTCAGACCTACTTCCCTCTTCACCCAATATTCCACCATTGTGGCGGAGTCCTCAATCATCTTGTCTCCAAACGGTGAAACTCCCTCCCTAAACCACCTCCCCCTTTGCTGTATCTCTCCCCACATTCAAAAGGAAACTGTTACCTTTTAATCAGTGCCTTCAGCCACCTCCCCTAACCACCATCCTAGTCCTGCCTGGGTCTGACCCACCCCACCCACTTTGTGAAGCATCTTAGGACCATTTTGCTACGCTAAAGATTTGAAAGTTTGGGTTCAGGCGACACAGCACTCATAGTTCAATTACATAGAATGACATAGAATTTACAGCACAGAAACAGGCCATTCGGCCCAACTGGCCTTATTCAGTTATACTCAAGTGATCAATCTGGAGGAACTTCCAGGTATTGGCTTGCTTGTATGGTTGCAATTATACTCCAACTACGAGTCTAAGACTGATATCTGCATTATTGGTTCCAGCCAGGCAATATCGTGCTTCCAGCATTTGGCTGGAACTACAACTGACAAGTTGTTTCTTAAAGGTTCCACACTCTAAATGTTTAAACCGACTCCAAATAAGTTTTCAAACCAGGAGGTCACTTAAATATTTTAAAAACCTGGTAGTGCACTCCATGCAATGTTAAACCCAAATGGGTGAGATTCTACCTCTTCTGGGGTGTCTCACAGCACTTCTCCCCTGAGTCCGGTCGGGCACGTATCCCGAATTTATACTGCAATCTCAGTGTTGTTATGAAGCAGAAATTACTTTGCAGTGAGGCTAAAATTGTAGCAGTCCCTAAATATTTGTATTCACTATAGGCCAGTTTAACCATATCCCATTATTGAATGGGAATACATGGGAGAGGAGGACCATTCTCCGGTTTGGTTGGAAAATCAAGGTTGCTCCTTCATATCTCCCGATTATCCAGTGCAGCAGTTCCATAGACTGGGAGAGCCCAGTCTCCCCCCTTGCAGGCCGTCTGCTCTCCGATCTATCTGCCATCCCCCTTTCTGGAGCAACCCGTACAACCTCTTGATGGGGGGGAAGGATGGAGAGATTTTTTTTTCTTGGTACTCTAAATCCGTCAAAAAGGATCTTCCGAGTTCTGAAATGTGGGACAATCCGGTCACATGAATCTCGCTCTTGGATTGGAGGTAGGGGACTTTTCTATTATCTCCAGATCTACCTCTGTCTAGACAGTCTGGTAGTGTCACTTTGACACCACTGGATTTGCTCTTTTCTGCCAACAATGCCGAGGCTCTTTTGATCTCCCTATCGTACAACGTATTTTGTCCATGAATATGTTGAGTTCTGGTCCAGTCACAGCAGCCTGGAGGGGAATTGAACCAGGTGGAGATTTCTGAGCAGTGGAGTACAGCAGCTTTTAAAATAACAACCTGTACCCAGCTACAAGGATGTCAATTCTGAAACCTTCACCCAAAATAAGACTTGAAATACTATTGGTGACATTAGTTGATGAATGCTTAACATGTTTGTATGGCATTTCTGTGCTATTAACCCATTCAAAGTAAGTAGATTTGACTTGAACACAAAAGCTAGGCTGGCACTCCAGTGCAGTGCTGAGGGAGTGCCGCACTGTCGGAGGTGCTGTCTTTCGGATGAGACGTTAACCCAAGGCCCCGTCTGCTCTCTCAGGTGGACGTAAACGATCCCACGGCCACTATTTTGAAGAAGAGCTGGGGAGTTATCCCCAGTGTCCTGGCCAATATTTATCCCTCAACCAACATCACCAAAAAAAAAAAGATTATCTGCTCATTACTACGTTGCTGTTTGTGGGAGCTTGCTGTGCACAATTGGCTGCCGTGTTTCCGACATTACAACAGTGACTACACTTCAAAAGTACTTCATTGGCTGTAAAATGCTTTGGGATGCCCTGAGGTCATGAAAGGTGCTATATAAGTGCAAGTCTTTCTTTCTTTACTGTCTCTATTAAAACAATGGATAATATCTGCTAACATTGCCAACTGTAATTTCTAGGCTGTACAGCACTCTGGCTCCATAAATGGAATGCCAGGGTACCAAGAAGAGCTGGAGGAGATGCACAGTACCTTCTGTCCCCCTCAATGAATAGGTTATTCAAATTGACGGTCTAATGAATGCCATGATTTATACAATGCCAGTGTTAGAAATACTGCAAAAGACAGTAAATGTTTTATTAAGTTGATATTCCTGCTTTTTGCAGCCCCTTTCTTAGCTAGGGGCCCTACAACATTCAAAGAAGAAATGATTGCTGCAAAAGTGATGTACAACAAATAATCTTACTGATTTTAAGATACCATCCTATATGGGATATAGGATTACATGGCAGAACTTGTAGCGTTAACAGATTAATTTTAAAAGTAGACAGCAAAAAAAAATTACTCATCACATCTACAAAGTTTAATGTGATTTATAAGATAACATATGGGAGCAGTAAATCCCAAAACAGTAATTTAATCCAGAGGTTTTATAGAAACATATAGAAGATAGGAGCAGGATTAGGCCATTCGGCCCCTCGAGCCTGCTCCGCCATTTAATGAGATCATGGCTGATCATCCAAATTCAGTACCCTGTCCCTGCTTTCTCCCCATATCCCTTAATCCCTTTAGCCTCAAGAAATATATCCAACTCCTTCTTGAATATATTTAATGAATTGGCCACAACTGCCCTGTGTGGCAGAGAATTCCACAGGTTCACCACTCTCTGGGTGAAGAAATTCCTCCTCATCTCTGTCCTAAATGGCTTACCCCTTATCCTTAGACTGTGACCCCTCGTTCTGGACTCCACCGCCATTGGGAACATCCTTCCTGCATCTAGTCTGTCTAGTCCTGTTAGAATTTTATAAGTTTCAATGAGATCCCCTCTCATTCTTCTAAACTCTAGCGAATATAAGCCCAATCGACCCAATCTCTCCTCATACGTCATTCCTGCCATCCCAGGTATCAGTCTGGTGAATCTTCGCTGCACTCCCTCCATGGCAAGAACATCCTTCCTCAGATAAGGCGACCAAAACTGCACACAATACTCAAGGTGTGGTCTCACCAAGGCCCTGTACAACTGCAGTAAGACATCCTTGCTCCTGTACTCGAATCCTCTCGCTATGAAGGCCAACATACCATTTGCCTTCTTAACCGCCTGCTGCACCTGTATGCTTACCTTCAGCGACTGGTGCACAAGGACACCCAGGTCTCGTTGCACTTCCCCTTTTCCCAATCTACTGCCGTTCAGATAATAATCTGTCTTCCTGTTTTTGCCACCGAAGTGGATAACCTCGCATTTATCCACATTATACTGCATTTACCATGCATCTGCCCAATCACCCAACCTATCCAAATCATACTGGAGTTTCTCTGCATCCCCCCCACAGCACACACGCCCACCCAGCTTTGTGTCATCTGCAAACTTGGAGATATTACATTTAGTTCCCTCGTCTAGATCATTTATATATATTGTGAATAGCTGGGGTCCTAGGACAGATCCCTGCGGTACTCCACTAGTCACTGCCTGCCACTCGGAAAAAGACCCATTTATTCCAATACTTTGCTTCCTGTCTGCCAACCAGTTCTCTATCCAAGACAGTACCTTACTCCCAATCCCATGTGCTTTAACTTTGCACGCTAATCTCTTATGTGATACCTTATCGAAAGCCTTTTGAAAGTCCAAATACACCACATCCACTGGTTCTCCCTTATCTATTCTACCAGTTACATCCTCAAAAAATTCCAGTAGATTAGTCAAGCATGATTTACCTTTCGTAAATCCATGTTGACTTTGTCCGATCCTGTCACTGTTTTCCAAGTGCTCTGCTATTACATCTTTTATAATGGACTCTAGCATTTTCCCCACTACCGATGTCAGGCTTACTGGTCTATAATTCCCCGTTTTCTCTCTACCACCCTTTTTAAATAGTGGGGTTACATTAGCTATCCTCCAATCCATGGGAACTGTTCCAGAGTCTATAGAATTTTGGAAGATGACCAGCATTGCATCTACTATTTCTAGGGCCACTTCCTTAAGTATCCTAGGATGTAGATTATCAGACCCTGGGGATTTATTGGCCTTCAATCCCGTCAATTTCCCTAACACCATTTCCCTACAAATACTGATTTCATTCAATTCCTCCCTCTCATTAGGCCCTATCTTCCCCGACATCTCTGGGAGGTTATTTGTGTCCTCCTTTGTGAAGACAGCAACAAAGTATGTATTTAATTGGTCAGCCATTTCTTTGTTCCCCATTATAAATTCCCCTGATTCTGACTGCAAGGGACCTACGCTTGACTTCACCAATCTTTTTCTCTTCACATATCTATAGAAGCTTTTGCAGTCACTTTTTATGTTCCCTGCAAGCTTACTCTCATACTCTATTTTCCCCCTCTTAATTAATCCCTTTGTCATCCTTTGCTGAATCCTAAACTGCTCCCAATCCTCAGGTTTGCTGCTTTTTCTGGCCAAATTATATGTCCTCTCCTTGGATCTTATGCTATCCCTAGTTTCCCTTGTTAGCCACGGTTGAGTCACCTTTTTTGTTTTATTTTGATGCCAAACAGGGATGAACAAATTCTGTAGTTCATCCATGCGATCTTTAAATGTTTGCCATTGCCTATCCATCGTCAACCCTTTAAGTAACATTCCCCAATCCATCCTAGCCAACTCGTGCCTCATACCGTCGTAGTTTCCTTTATTTAAATTCAGGACCCTAGTCTCTGAGTCAACTACTTCACTCTCCATCTTAATGAAGAATTCTGTCATATTATGATCGCTCCTCCCCAAGGGGCCTCGCACAACAAGATTGCTAATTAATCCTTTCTCATTACATAATACCCAGTCTAAGATGGCCTGACCTCTAGTTGGTTCCTCGACATATTGGTCCAGGAAACCATCCCGTATACACTCCAGGAATTCCTCCTCCACAGTATTGTTACTAATTTGGTTAGCCCAATCTATATGTAGATTAAAGTCACCCATGATAACTGCTGTGCCCTTATTGCATGCATCTCTAATTTCCCATTTAATGCCATCCCCAACCTCAGCATTACTGTTTGGGGGTCTGTATACAACTCCCACTAATGTTTTCTGCCCCTTGGTATTTCTCAGCTCTGCCCACACAGATTCCACATCATCAGAGCTAATGGGGCAGTAATTCCTCCCCAAACGCGTGAGTACGGAAGGGGTACTCACGCGTCTGGCCGGAGGAAATCTCGGTTTTCAGCATGCACAGCGCATGCGCTGAAAACCGGCATTTCCTCTCCTCTAACCCAAGAGGTGAAGAGGTTAGCGCGTGCGCTGTAGGGGGCAGCACGTGCGTCTTGGATTTCCTCTGTTTTGGGGGATTTGCGCATGTGTAAAGGCCTCCGGTCTTCACGCTTGTAAAAAGCACACGTAAGTATTTATTTTTACAGGTAAGTGGTGTTTTAGTGCAATTTAGAATTTTTTTTCCACAGGTTTATTATTTTAAAGAATCTACAATAAGGTAAGTTTAGTTTTAGACCCTTTTTATTAAAAATTTAATTTTTTCAAAAAAAAAAATTATTGTTTAAATTATTTTTTTTTACTTATTTATACTTAATTTAATGATTGGGATGTTTTTTAAATTTTTATTTAAAGTTTAAATAGTGTTTTGGGCCCCTGTAGTTTTCATGAGTTTGACAGCTCTTACTGTCAAACTCATGAATGAGTTTCCCCTCCCCTGATTGGCTGCACAGTGCTCACCTGATCCCAGCCGGCACATTGCACTAACTACGCCGCTGGATCAGGTTAGCACAGCGCGCCGACAGCTGAACCGGGCCTGTGAAAGGAAATGCAAGCAGGCCCGGGCTTCAGATGTCGGCGCGCAGGGTGAGTGCAGATCGGGGGCTTGCACGCGCGGCAAGCCCCCGATGTAATTTCAGGGCCATTATCCTTCCTTACTATTGTGTTAATCTCCTCTTTAACCAGCAATGCTACCCCACCTCCTTTTCCTTTTTTCCTGTCCTTCCTGAATATTGAATGCCCCTGGACGTTGAATTCCCAGTCTTGGTCACCCTGGAGCCATATCTCCGTAATCCCAATTATATCATAACCGTTTACATCTATTTGCGCAGCTAATTCATCCACCTTATTACGAATGCTCCTTGCATTAAGACACAAAGCCTTCAGGCTTGATTTTTTAACACTCTTAGAACTTTTAGAATTATTATTTACTGTGGCCCTGTTTGATTTACACCCTTGATTTCTCTGCCTTCCACTTTTGCTTTTCACCTTCCTGTCTTTTGCTTCTATCCTTACTTCCCTTTCCTCTGTCTCCCTGCACAGGTTCCCAACCCCCTGCCATTTTAGTTTAAACCCTCCCCAACAGCACCAGCAAACACTCCCCCTAGGACTTCGGTTCCGGTCCCGCCCAGGTGCAAACCGTCCAGTTTGTACTGGTCCCACCTCCCCCAGAACCGGTTCCAATGCCCCAGGAATTTGAATCCCTCCCCCTTGCACCATTCCTCTAGCCACGTATTCATCTGAAATATCCTTCTATTTCTACTCTGACTAGCACATGGCACTGGTAGCAATCCTGAGATTACTACCTTTGAGGTCCTATTTTTTAATTTACCTCCTAACTCCCTATATTCAGCTTTTAGGTCCTCATCCCATTTTTTACCTATATCGTTGGTACCTATATGCACCATGACAACTGGCTGTTCACCCTCCCCCTCCAGAATGCCCTGCAGCCACTCCAAGACATCCTTGACCCTTGCACCAGGGAGGCAACATACCACCCTGGAGTCTCGTTTGCGGCTGCAGAAACGCCTATCTATTCCCCTTACAATAGAATCCCCTATCACTATAGCTCTCCCACTCTTTTTCCTCCCGTCCTGTGCAGCAGGACCACCTATGGTGCCAGGAAGCTGGCTGCTGCTGCCTTCCCCCGATAAGCCATCTCCCTCAACAATATCCAAAGTGGTATATCTGTTTGAAAGGGGGATTGCCACAGGGGACCACTGCACTACCTGCCTGCGCCTACTACTCTGCCTGGTGGTCACCCATTCCCTCCTGCCTGTGCAGCCTTTACCTGCGGTGTGGCCAACTCCCTAAACGTGCTATCCACGATGTCCTCAGCATCGTGAATGCTCCAGTATGTATCCATTCACAGTTCCAGTGCCGCAATGCGGTCTGTCAGTAGTTGCAGCTGGATACACTTCCCGCACACATGGTCGTCAGGAACACAAGAAGTGCAGGCAGAGCATGCCACGGGACCGAGCTGTGCTGCCATGACTTACCCTTTAATTAATTCAAATTAAATTAAATCAAATCAATACCACTAATTACACTACAATCAAATGATATACTCAAGGGCCCTTGTTTACTACCACTCCCCACTACACAACAGAGACCCTAGAAACTATAAATCACAAAAATTAAGTTTGGAAAAAAGCGAGAAAGAGAGAAATACTCACCAACCAATCACTTACCTGCTTTCTGGTGACGTCACACTTCAATTACTTTTTACTTCTCTCTGCTGCCACCGGTGTGTCTGGGCCGTTCTCTCTCCCCGCTCTTTACCTCCTCGGTCTCCGCGCTCAGTCTCCACCCAGGGCCGCTCTCACTGCTGCTGCCAGTGTGTCTGGGCTGCTCTCACTCCCCGCTCTTTAACTCCACGGTCTCTGCGCTCAGTCTCCACCCAGGGCCGCTCTCGCTGCTGCCGCCGGTGTGTCTGGGCCGCTCTCGCTGCCCGCTCTTTAACTCCTCAGTCTCCGCGCTCAGTCTCCACCCAGGGCCGCTCTCACTGCTGCCGCCAGTGTGTCTGGGCCGCTCTTACTCCCCGCTCTTTAACTCCTCGGTCTCCGCACTCAGTCTCCACCCAGGGCCGCTCTCGCTGCTGCCGCCGGTGTGTCTGGGCCGCTCTCGCTCCCCGCTCTTTAACTCCTCAGTCTCCGCGCTCAGTCTCCACCCAGGGCTGCTCTCACTGCTGCCGCCGGTGTGTCTGGGCCGCTCTCGCTCCCCGCTCTTTAACTCCTTGGTCTCCGCACTCAGTCTCCACCCAGGGCCACTCTCACTGCTGCCGCCAGTGTGTCTGGGCCGCTCTCGCTCCCCGCTCTTTAACTCCTCAGTCTCCGCACTCAGTCTCCACCCAGGGCCGCTCTCACTGCTGCCGCCGGTGTGTCTGGGCCGCTCTCGCTCCCCGCTCTTTAACTCCTCGGTCTCCACGCTCAGCCTCCACCTAGGGCCGCTCTCGCTGCTGCCGCTGGTGTCTATAATCTATAATCAATGCTCCTGTTAAGCTGTGTGGCCGCGCACCGGTCTGGAGGTCCCGCGCAGGCCGCTTGCTAGATTTACAATGAAAAAAGGCATGTGCGCGGAAATTTGAATGGGGCAGCAGCGCACCCAAAAACCATTTAGAGGGAACATTGACTATAATCTGAATATGCATAGGTTTTCTGGTTTTTTTTATGAGCATCAACAGCACCCACAGACTGAATTAATGTTTCGGGTACGTACCCTTCTTCAGAAGGTTACAGACCCAAAACATTAACCTGTCTTTTCTTTTTATGGATGCTGGCTGACCTGCTGTTGTGCAATTGTCGCATTTTGTGGTTTGAGTCAGATTTTCAACAATGGCAGTTTTTTAAAATTTGTCCATCAAAACTGAATTACTGCCATAAATTTCACTCCCACTCGACTATTAATGATACAAAAAAAGAACTGTACTGTAAAAATAAAATAAAATGCAACATCTGCAATTGCACAGTCAGTATCTGTAAAAAATCGGGTCGTCACCGGCTTCTGATGCAGTGTTGCCCCAGAACCTGAAATATCAATCTCACTTTCTCGCTGATCTGCTGTGTATTTGCAGCATTTTCTGTTGGTAAATATATCTGCTGTTTTTTTTTTGTAATATAAACAGAAGGGAAAGACCAACCGGTCCGTTAGGTCGGTCGCCTGTCACTTTAACTCATCGCTCCACTCCCACTCCGACCTCACCGTCCTCGGCCTTTTGCATTGTTCCACTGAAGCTCAGCGGAAGCTCGAGGAACAGCACCTCATCTTTCGCTTAGGCACTTTACAGCCCTCTGGACTCAACATAGAGTTCCAACAATTTCAGACCATAACCTCGGCCCCTATCATATATATATTTTTTATCCACACCTTTTGTCTGTGTCTTTTCTTCTCTCCCACATGGCAGCTGTCTTCCATTCCGCCAGCGCAATTTACACTCCATCTCGAGCCATCCTTTGTTTCTTAACCTGTCCCATTACCATCTCCTTTTGCCTTGAATATCTCTTCATGTCTCTTAACCTCTCCTGCCTTCTATCCTATCACAGACCTTCCCTTTTGTTCTTTCATCCCCTCCCCCATTTCCCAGCCCCTGCACTTGTTTAAAAATCTGTTCCATTTCCTGCTTTTTTCCAGTTCTGATGAAAGGTCATCGACCTGAAACGTTAACTCTGTTTCTCTCTTCACAGATGCTGCCTGACCTGCTGAGTATCTCCAGCATTTTCTGTTTTTAGTTCAGATTTCCAGCATCTGCAATATTTTCTTTTTGTATTAGGGTTTATCAAGTCTGTCTTATTCAGACGTGGTGTCCCCATCAAACCATCAACGTTGGGAGAGGAGAGAAAATAACCTTGGGCCAATTTAGTGGAGAACTCATCCCAGATAAATGACATTGCTCATCAAATACACATTTTATGAAAAACTATAATACAACAACAACAACAACGTGTATTCCTATGGCGCCTTTAACCTGGTACAACGTCCCAAGACGCTTCACAGGAGTGTTATAAGCCAACAACAAAAATTTGACACTGAGCCACATAAGGAGAAATTAGGGCAGGTGACCAAAAGGTTGGCAAAAGAGATAAGTTTTAAGGAGCGTCTTAAAGGCGGTAGAGAGGCGGAGAGGTTTAGGGAGGGAATTCCAGAGCTTAGGGCCTAGGCAGCTGAAGGCACGGCCACCAATGGTTGAGCGATTAAAATCGGGGATGTTCAAGAGGGCAGAATTAGAGGAGCGCAGAGACCTCAGGGGGTCGGGGGTTGTAACAGGTTACAGAGTTAGGGAGGGGCGAAGCCATGGAGCAATTTGAAAACAAGGATGAGAATTTTAACATTGAGGCATTATCAGCTGATCTGCGAGAGCACTTCAGCTAGTCCCACTCCCCTGCCCTTTCCCCGTAGCCCTGCAAATTTTTTTCCTTCAGGTACTTATCCAATTCCCTTTTGAAAGCCACAATTGAATCTGCCTCCACCACCCTTTCAGGTAGTGCATGCCAGATAAAAAACCACTCGCTGCGTAAAAAAGTTTTTCCTCATGTCGCCTTTGGTTCTTCTGCCAATCACCTTAAATCTGTGTCCTCTGGTTCTCGACCATTCTGGCAATGGGAAAAGTTTCTCTTTATCTACTCTGTCTAGATCCCTCATAATTTTGAACACCTCTATCAGATCTCCTCTCAACCTTCTCTTCTCTAAGGAGAACAACCCCAGCTTCTCTAGTCTATCCACGTAATTGAAATGGAACTCTCCAAGGCTTCTTCGGCAGCACCTCCCAAACACATGACCTCTACCGTCTAGAAGGACAAGGGCAGCAGGCGCATAGGAACACCATCACCTCCAAGTCTCCCTCCAAGTCACACACCATCCTGACTTGGAATTATATCGCTGATCCTTCATCGTCGCTGGGTCAAAATCCTGGAACTCCCTCCCTAACAGCACTGTGGGAGGACCATCACCACACGGACTGCAGCGGTTCAAGAAGGCGGCTCACCGCCACCTTCTCAAGGGCAATTAGGGATGGGCAATAAATGCTGGCCTTGCCAGCGACGCCCACATCCCAGGAACGATTTTTTAAGAAGTCCCTCATAAAAGAAAGACCTGCATTTATATAGCGCCTTTCACAACCACCGACGTCTCAAAGCGTTTTACAGCCAATGAAGTACTTTTGGAGTGTAGACACTGTTGTAATGTAGGAAACGCAGCAGCCAATTTGCGCACAGCAAGGTGATAATGACCAGATCATCAGTTTTTAGGGATGTTGATTGAAGGATAAATATTGGCCAGGACATGGGGATAACTCCCCCTGCTCTTCTTCGAAACAGTGCCATGGGATCTTTTACATCCACCTCGGTTTAAGGTCACATCTGAAAGACGGCATCTCCGACAGTGCAGCGGAAACTCCCTCAGCACCGCACTGGAGTGTCAGCCTAGATTTTTGTGTTCAAATCTCTGGAGTGGGGACTTGAACCCACAACCTTCAGAAGGCGAGAGTGTTGCCCATTGAGCCGCGTGGAGCTGACATCCCTGGAACCATTCCTGCAAATCTTTTCTGCACATTCTGTAAAGCCTTCACACAGACACTCTAAAGCCTTCACACATACAGACACTCTAAAGCCTTCACACACACACACACGCTCTAAAGCCTTCACACGCACACACAGGCAGACACAGACTGGTGCACAACTGTTGCAATGAGGGTCTGGGGGGGGAAGAGGGCGATCTTGGTCCAAGGAGCCGCAAGTCCTTTAACACTAAGGACGGTGTGAGAGAGGATGAGCTCAGTGCAGGAGGGGAGGGGAGGGGCTGAGCTGTCACAGGAAGGCGGAGTCCGGGGGGGTGGGTAGGAGGGAATGTCCCTGGCCCAGAAACAAGGCAGCGCCACTCTCTCGCCAGCATTCGCCTCCAACAGAGTGAACCCCGCACAGCGGCAGCAGAGCCCGGCCATGGAAGCGGACGCGACGGACCAGCTGAAAGTGCGGCGCATCGATGAGCAAGGTATCGATAGATTGTGTGTGTGGGGGGCGGCTGGTGTTTATCCTTTTGTGGGCGGGGGGGGGGGGGGGGGGAGAGAGAGATCGATCGCTGCCGGTGCAATAACAAGAGATCAAATTGCTTTGCTTGGACGATGAATACGGGGCTAAGCTGGAGGAAGAGAGGGAAGGGGAGAGAGAGGTTGAGGGGATGGGGAGGGGATGCCGCCCTCTCTAGCTCTCCCCCCACAGCCTGTGATTTATTTTCTCCGCAGTCCGAGCGGCTGAAGGCGGTGACAGTGCTGGCGTCTGAGGGACTGGACCTGTTGAGCTGCTGATCTCCCCCCCCCAATAACCTGATACACCCCCCTCTCTAAACTGACCCCACCACTCTCTAAACTGACCCCCGCTCTCTAAACTGACCCCCCCTCTAAGCTGTTACATTTCCCTCCCCACCCCCAGCCCTTTCCCTCCCCACCCCCAGCCCTTTCCCATTCGAGGAACAATTCCCGTTCCAAGTGGTCTCCAGCTGAGGCGATCTTGCACCAGCCTCCGAGATCACGTACCCTCTGAGCCTGGCATCAATACACACTTCCTCCTGCCCCTTCCCTTCCCTTTTTATGTTTCTCTTTCCAAGAAAATGTAGAGGGAGGGGGGAAACCTCTGGGAATCTTAAAGGGGCAGAGATGGCAGTTTTAAATAACCTTTCTTAAAAATGTTCTTTTTAATTTTTTGTGCTAAGTGTGAAACATAAAAAAGGCTAATTAACCTCATCAAGCCTCAACCTGCCGACAACAATCCTGTACAGTTTGCCCTGTTTTCCCCAAATAATTTAATTTCTTTGGGGAGGGGCGAGGCGGGGCGGTGGTAGAGAAGGGAAGGAAAGAATTAATTAATGTCCCGAAGTTTGATGACAGCCCTAAATCTAACGGGGAAAACAACTCCAGGAAGTAAATCGAACATTTATGATTCCTCCTCTTGCCAGTTGCAGTTCTAGAAACAGTGGTCCCAACAGAGATGTGAGCTAGCTAGGATTAAGCATTTGTTTACTGTGTGAAGGATTTGTTTTGTAAAAAGCATTTTTAAAGTGAGAAGTATATCTGGAGGTGTCTTTTTGGTGGGGATAGTGAGACAGATGCTGTTCCTGGAACATGCTGCTGCAGTAGTTGCTGGGGGAAATATTTTCATCTAATGTTTCCTATTTTTTGGGAATTTTGCCCAAATTGAAATATAATAGTTTTATTTTGCTTGTATAATTCACTTGCAGCACCTTTCCCTGCAATATTAGCTTCACATATAGTGTATGTAATATGGGAGATAGGGTGATGGAGTTTATTTCCCCCCCCCCTTTTTATTGCAAGGGGGATGGAGTATAAAAACAGGGAAGTCTTGCTGCAGTTATACAGGGTATTGGTGAGGCCACACCTGGAATACTGCGTGCAGTTTTGGTTTCCATATTTAAGAAAAGATATACTTGCTCTCGAGGCGGTTCAGAGAAGGTTCACTCAGTTGATTCCGGAGATGAGGGGGTTGACGTATGAGGAAAGGTTGAGTAGGTTGGGCCTCTACTCATTGGAGTTCAGAAGAATGAGAGGCGATCTTATCCAAACATATATAAGATTGTGAGGGGGCTTGATCGGGTGGATGCGGTGAGGATGTTTCCACTGATGGGTGAGACTAGAACTAGGGGGCATAATCTTAGAATAAGGGGCTGCCCTTTCAAAACTGAGATGAGGAGAAACTTCTTCACTCAGAGGGTAGTAAATCTATGGAATTTGCTACCCCAGGGAGCTGTGGAAGCTGCGACATTAAATAGATTTAAAACGGAGATAGACAGTTTCCTAGCAGATAAGGGAATTAGGGGTTACGGGGAGAGGGCAGGGAAGTGGACGTGAGTCTAGGTTCGGATCAGCCATGATCCTATTGAATGGTGGAGCAGGCCTGAGGGGCCGTATGGCCTACTCCTGCTCCTACTTCTTATGTTCTTATTATGTTCAAATGTCTCCTCTGGTGAGGATTTGGAATGCACTGCCTGATAGGGCGGTGGATACAGATTCAATAGTAGCCTTCAAAGGGAATTGGATAAATACTTGAAGGAGAAAAAGTTGCAGGGATATGGTGGAGGGGGGAGTGGGACTAACTGGATTGCTCTTCGAAAGAAGCCGGCGCAGACTCGATGGGCCGAATGGCCACCTTCTGTGCTGTACTATTCTCTGATCCTATGATTGCCTGGGCCACGCACTGTCTGTGGGGGAGCGGGGTGGGTGCAGCCTGTTCCCAGCCCTCCTGGAATGACTCTGAACTAGCGGCAGTGAGCCAGATTCCAGGCAGCAGGTGTGCGCTTCCTGTGCTTTCCTCTTCTCTTTTAGGAAGTCACCTTTATTGTGTAACGGCCAGGATCGTGAACTTCGAGTGGTGGGTGAATCAAACCTGCATCTCCAGGTTCTTGGTGACCTTGTGAGAGACGTGATCTGCACAATGTTGGTTGTACCCTGTGAAGTGTACACAAGCAGCTGTATACAGTTGCCAGCCACACACACTTTTAATTACAGTTGTGATTAGAATCTCCCCCTGTAGCTCAATGAGTTGTACCAACTGAGAAGGCCCCAGGTTTGATGCTTTCTCCGTTATTAGCTGATTGCAGCCGTGGTTAGGAGGGTGCAGTTGGTATCTGCTGCTCCTGCTTGCAAACCTGCAGCTCCCCCACCGCTGGGCATTGTGGGAGAACAGAATTGGGCCTGATTGTGAGGCTCCTCACAGTCAAATAGCATACCCAGTCTCATCAAGGATCACATGACTAGTGGGTGGAATAGCAGAGGGCAACCAGTACCCATGGAATCCTACTGCGGCAAAGCAGCCTGTTTGATTGGCACCCCATCCACCACCTTAACATCCACTCCCTCCACCACCGGCGCACCGTGTCTGCAGTGTGTACCATCTACAAGATGCACTGCAGCAACTCGCCAAGTCTTCTTCGGCAGCACCTCCCAAACCCGCGACCTCTACCAGCTAGAAGGACAAGGGCAGCAGGCGCATGGGAACACCACCATCTCCAAGTTCCCCTCCAAGTCACACACCAACTTGATTTAGAAGTATATCGTCGATCCTTCATCGTCACTGGGTCAAAATCCTGGAACTCCCTTCCTAACAGCACTGTGGGAGTACCTTCACCGCATGGACCGCAGCGGTTCAAGGCGGCGGCTCACCACCACCTTCTCAAGGGGCAATTAGGGATGGGCAATAAATGCTGGCCTTGCCAGCGACGCCCAAATCCCATAAGCGAATTTAAAAAAAGCGTCAATACATATTATTGGGAGGGGAGGAGAATAAATGGCGAGATTGGGAAAGAGAGAAGGAAATCGTGGTTTACATTAAGTTGTCCCTGTACTTTATTGCATTGGAACCGGTGTGCTGTAGGAATAATTGCACTTAAGCCATTATGCTTTAATCTGTGATCCGCAACTTGTTAAATCCTCACCTCCAATCGCTCGCACTACTGCCACCACAAGTACTTCAGCCACGTGTGGTATAGTTTAAAAAGCTGTCAAGCTAAAAAGTTTAGAAAGAGAAAATCTATAATTGTACTGCTGGGTGTAAAAGGTTTTAGATTGTGTGAAAATTGCACACGCCCACCATTGTGCCTTATTGAAATCCTAGTGACAATGCTGCTACGTTCATTAAATAAATGACTCTAAGCTAAAGAAATTGGAGTTTGTTTCTTCCCTTTTTTATTTTCTCGCTTTTCCATACCCTTCTTTTAGATATGTTTTTTTAATGGTTCTTGTGTGGTTCAATAACCCGTCGTCATCTGTTAAACTACTCTAGAAATGTTCAGTATAGAATCACCATGTCGTGGTGCCAGAATTTGAAACTGCATTGAAACCTGGTCACTAGAAATGTTGGGAGCCTCAGAATAGTTTGACCTACTATAAGTTTTGACCTCCTCCTTCCAACTTCTTCCCAGCACATGGGGAAGAGAGAGAAGCTCTTAAGAGGGGGCAAATCAATGCTATTTACTCTATTGTAAAAGCAAAATACTGCGGATGCTGGAAATCTGAAATATAAACAGAAAATGCTGGAAAGACACAGTCGATCAGGCAGCATCTGCGGTGAGAGCGAGAAACAGAGTTAGCACTTTCAGGTCAACGACCTCTCGTCAGAACTGAGTTCCACACTCTAACCACTCTCTGGGTGAAGAAGTTTCAACTGAATATTTGATTTATTAGTGACTGGCGTAAGAAAACCACTAGTCTAAACGTTAAAGCTTTAATCAACTGTTTTACAACATGGAGGTCTAGTTGTGTCCTTCACTAGTTCCTGTTAAGAATGTCCTGCGCAAGCTGGGCCCGTGTCTGAGTATTTATACTCTCCCTGGACAGCGCCACCTGCAGGCCGCTCGGTATTATTTCATAAGTCTTTCTTTCATGAATGACTGATTCATGTCAGTGACTGTCTTATATTTATGACCCCTAGTTTTGGACTCCTTTCCCCCCCCCCCAACAAGTGGAAACCAATAACAGCTGCCTGACCTGCTGAGCATTTTCTGTTTTTATTTCAGATTTCCAGCCTCCGCAGTATTTTCGCTTCTGTATTGGTGTTTAACTCACTGCCACTTCTCTTGCAGGAATGCCCACCTTGACGAAGTTCTGCTCTTCTCTCCGACGGGATTTCCGTTTGTCCCTCTTATTTGTTCATCTTCATTGCTTTCTGTTTCCCTTCTCGTGTTTGATCAGGTTTCTATTTAATCTATTACCTGTCTTGAGATTCTGGCGCTATCTTTGCTGCTTCGTATATAGACCTGTCAAAAGTATAATTCATCCTTTTTTTTTGTTGCAATAGTTAATGCATGTGCTGGAACGGGATCGCGCTAGGCCCTAGTGAAATATACCCTGTAGATGGTGAATGGTGTGGCGTGTGTACTTGGCTTGGAAGTGGGCTTTTAAGTGATCTCTAATTTTTGACTCCCCCCACAAGTGGAATCAGAGTCAGAAATATAAGATCATCGCTAATAAATCCAATAAAGTATTCAGATGAAACTTCTTTACCCAGAGTGCGTGGAATGTGGAACCCGCTACCATGTGGAGTAGTTGAGGCGAATAGCATAGATAGAAAGAAAGACTTGCATTTATATAGCGCCTTTCACGACCACCGGATGTCCTAAAGTGCTTTACGGCCAATGAAGTACTATTTGAAGTGTGGTCACTGTTGTAATGTAGGAAACGCGGCGACCAATTTTGCGCACAGCAAGGTCCCACAAACAGTAATGTGATAATGACCAGATAATCTTTTGTTTGTTATATTGATTGAGGGATAAATATTGGCCAGGACACAGTGGAGAACTCTCCCTGCTCTTCTTTGAAATAGTGCCGTGGGATCTTTTACGTCCACCCGAGAGAGCAGACGGGACCTCGGTTTAACGTCTCATCCGAAAGACGGCACCTCCGACATTGCGGCACTCCCTCAGCACTGCACTGGGAGTGTCAGCCTAGATTTTTTTTTTGTGCTCCAGTCCCTGGAAACGTTAAACCGAGGTCCCGTCTACTCTTTCAGGCGGACGTAAAAGATCCCACGGGCACTACTGTGGGTTCAAGTCTCTGACTCTGAGGTGAGGGTGCTACTAACTACACCATTGGCTGACAAGTACATGAGGGAGAAAGGAATAGAAGGATATGGAGATGGGGTTAAATGAAGTAGAGTGGGAGGAGGCTTGTGTGGAGCATAAACACCGGCATAGACTAGTTGGGCCTGTTTCTACGCTGTAAATTCTATGCAATGAAGCTTTCATTGTTTAAACCCTGAGCTGGGCATGTGATCTTAAAGTCATTCAGCTTCATGCAGATTTATATTTTGCTGTTTCTTTGTTGCATGATCATTTTATTTCTGTATATTTGGTTCTGTATCTCAAATTCCCTGTGAGTTTTAAAAATAAACAGTGGAAAGGCTTTTATTTTTGTATGTCGGGGGCCAGTTTTAATTTTAGCCAGTTGCAGGTAAATCATCGATGGAAATGGATATTTCTCCTCAGTAATAAAATTTCCTTCAGCTAACTGTCGGTGGAACTGAAGTCATCCTCTTCAACTTCCGCAAATACCTCTGGCCTCAGCTGCTGTTATCCTCCTCAGTCTACGCCTCGGGGTTTAGGCCCTTGGTGTGCTGTTTGTTCTTGAGCTCCGCTTTGTTCCCCACGTCTAATTCATCACCATGACCGGGTTCTTTTCATTCCCGTCAGATTGCTTCATGACCTCTTCCTGCCCTATCTCTGTAACCTTGATCCTTGTGGATCTCCCCCTCACTTTACCCCACCATTGGCAGCTATTCCTTCAGCTGCCCAGGCCCTATGCTGTGGAGTTCTCTCCCTAAACCTTCTGTCTACGGTCTCCTGACACCGGCCTACTTTGCATTCTCTATCCCACCATCAGCTGCTGCTCCTTCCGCCACTACGTCCCTGTCCTCTGGAGGTCCTTTCCTCAACATCTCCATCTCGTCACCTCCCTCTTTGCCTCCAAAGGACTCCTTAAAAAAAACCTTAGCTTTGTGCTTTTGCCCCTTAGCCCCTCCCTTCCCTTTCCTTTCCCCTCCTGTTAAGTGGCCAACTTGTCCGCCACGCAGTAAAGCCCTCGCCATCTCTCGTGACAGCCAGTGGCTCGGTGGGTAGCACTTTCGTTTCTGAGTCAGAAGGTCGTGGGTTCAAGTCCCACTCCAGAGACTGAGCGCAAAAATCTAGGCTGACATTCCAGCGTAGTGCCGAGAGAGTGCCGTACGGTCGGAGGTGCCCCTTTTAGGCTGAGACGTTAAACCGAGGCCCCGCCTGCTCCCTCAGGTGGACGTAAAAGGATCCCACGGCCACTATTCTGAAGAAGTTCAGTGGAGCCTTCCCCCGGTGTCCTGGCCAGTATTTCCTCGACCAACATCACTAAAACCGATTATCTGGTCATTTATCACATTGCTGTTTGTGGGGCCTTGCTGTGCGCAGATTGGCTGCCGCGTTTCCTAAATTTCCAAAATCACTTAATTGGCCGTAAAGCACTTCGGCCCATCCTGAGGCCGTAAAAAGGTGCTATATAAATGCAAGCCTTTCTTCTTTCTCTCTATGAAATGCGAGTTGATGGAAGCTCAAATAAAATCAGTTTTCTTCAGTGCTGTTTCTGAGGTACTGAGTTTAATTTTTTTTTTTTAATCCCTCTGCAGTCGGTGTTGAAGGTGAATGCTGCCGGTTTAATTATCCAGTTGAATGTGATGGGGATTGCTGTAATTAGTTTAGATCATTAGGTAATTATAGCCGAGTGGTTTATCCTGAGGAGGCCCATTACAAGTGTGGTGGGGAATCCCTTTTTTCTAATCGTTGCTATGTCGTCACCCGAATTCCAGTAAGGCACAATGGCAGAGTGCGGCGTCTTTTGTACTATCCATTGGAAGTGAAAAAATGTCCAGCAGTACAATCATAGCTTGACTTGGATTCTGGAGAGAGCATTTTGAGCTACAGTTTATACATTGCACCGGTGATGAATTAAAATTACATAATTAATATTACTCTTGTGTGTGTTTCTTTCATTTGCACAATAGTGTGCTGGTACAAATATAGCAAATACCCCCAGCAGTTTTGTGTTTAAAACCTTAAGTTCCTTCAATGTCTCTTAATCTCTCCGGCTTTCTATCCTATCACTGACCTTCCCTTTTGTTCTTTCATCCCCTCCCCCTTTTCCCAGCCACCAAACTTGCTTTCCATTTCCTGCTTTTTTCCAGTTCTGACGAAAGGTCATCGACCTGAAACGGTAACTCTGTTTCTCTCTCCACCGATGCTGCCTGGCCTGCTGAGTTTTTCCAGCGTTTTCTGTTGTTACTCCTGATTTCTTTTCGGTGTATAATTGGGGGATGGGGAATCTACCTCCATAGTTACAAAGCCTCGCTGTAACCCTGTTTATCTGTAACACTACGGAAGAAACCCACTGGGCCAGCAAACTAAATGCCGCTGTGGATGCTGGAGGATACCCTCTGGTTAACTGCGGGAAAAACTTGATTTATTTTTGTTAAACCGTGAAACATGATTAATGTATAAGCAATGTGGCGCTGGGATGTGAGTGTAAATATAATGGGGTAAGGGAAATGTTACCGAGCTCCCATCTCCGCCACAATCCATCAAGGAAATAGACTTGACCGATTGTTGGGGGCGATTTACCGAACACGAGCCACAAAAATAGACCAATTACCCTGAAAAATTTAAAGAATCATTTTATTTTTTAGGTTTGAGGAGCTTAGAATCTTTATTCCCTTCTCGTTGGTATTTGTGATTCGCCCAGTAATTAATATTTAGGAGACTAATAGTTCCTGATGTTATGTCACTAGGACCATGGCAGATTTTTAATTTGAGGTTGTTTCTTTAAATGCTGCATACAGATATAATTTGTGCTTAAAATAGTGCATCTAAACAGCTTTTAGTTATACTTGTGAGTTCTTGTGTTGATTAAAAGTGAATAATTTATGAGGGACTGAACAGATGCCTGCAGAACAAAAGAAATGATATATTCCTATTGTTGGACAAGAACGGTTTTTCATTAAATAACATTGCATTGTGATTGCTGGTTTTAGGTACTGAATGACCATGTCAGCACTGTAAAGACAGCTATGTGGTGTAGTATTCGCACAATTCTCTGGGTGAAGTGAAAACTCTGAAGCACCAGCCCTTCACAGTACGGTAGCATAATGGTTATGTTACTAGTAATCCAGAGGCCTGGACTAATGATTCTGAGACAACAGTTCAAATCCCACCACGGCAGCTGGGGAATTTAAATTCAGTTAATTAAATAAATCTGGAATAGAAAGCTAGTGATGGTAATGGTGACCATGAAACTACTGGATTGTCATAAAAACCCATCTTTAGAAAAGGAAATCTGCCGTCCTTGCCCGGTCTGGCCTATATGTGACGCCAGCAATGTGGTTGACTCTTAACTGCACCTCCTGCAGTTCAAGAAGGCGGCTCACCACCATCTTCTGAAGGACAATTAGGGATGGCAATAAATGCTGGCCTCGCCGGCAACGTCCACATCCTTTGAACGAAAGAAAACCTCTGCTCCTATTTAATTTGGTTAGATGTGCTAGCAACTGCAGTCACCAAATGCAGAAATTTAAACTAATCCTGCAGCAATTATTCTTTAGTAACGAGCTATGACCCCCCTACCCCTCCCCCCCACACACAAAAAAAGCATTATGGTTTTTGAAGGTGTTTTAAAATAAGATTGCCACTTCTACTGTGTTGCTGCGTTGAAGCACGGGTCCGATTTATAGTATGTGAATAGACAATGCAAGGATATTTAACCTCTTGTCTGACTGTGCTTTCTAAATTCTGGTAGGAGCGAGTCCCTTGTTTAACTTTTGAAAAACCAGTCCACGTTCTGACCGCTTAAACCGGACATATTACCGTGCTCCCATCTTTTTCACAGATGATGCCATGGGTCATCGCTTGGGGTGACGTCAGAGGGCGAGAGTGGGTGTAGTTTTGGTTTGAGCTGGTGCAGACGTGATGAGCCGAAGGGCCTTATGGGCTTCAAACCTCTTTGGATCGTTCATTGTGGCTCTCCCACTTAGTTTGGCAGGGGCCGTTTTATTTAACACTGATGTATATAGATTATTGACCATTGGGAATGTTTGAATTTATCTATAAACCAGACGTCACCAGGAATTGTCTGGCCCTGGTGTATCTTCCCTTGAAGTAATGACGAGAGTAGGGAACTTCTGTCTTGAATCCACATCCTACCGTTCCATTAGAATTTTGTACCTGATTCAATCGTGTATTGGTGGCTAGCATCAAGCTCAGTCTATTGGTTATCACGTAATCTTAAACAACTACATTGAAGTTTGAAAATTGTACAGTGCAGCGTACAAATCTGTTTGGTATTTTTCTTTACAGATCAGGGCAACCTTGGATGTTGTGGCTGGATCTTGGTTATACTGTCCTACGTGTTCATGGTTATCAGTTTCCCCTTCTCCATCTGGTTGTGCATAAAGGTAAGGCCACAGATATGTTAAGAAACCAAACTGGTTTAAAAAAATATATTTTATTGGACCATAGTGCTTGGAGGTTAATTGCCACATAGCCCTGAATGGGACAAGAGGACATCCTTGGTGTCTTCTGTTTAACCCCTTCCCATAGCAGTGGCTTTAGTACTCATTTATTTTTCATTGGGCTGGATTTTGTCAATGGGGAGCTTTTGGAGGCGGGACTCCCACTTTTTGGGTTGTAGTTCCACCTCCATCGACTTGTGGCCAACCCACGCTATTTTCCCTTGATTGACCTTGTTAAGCCCGCCCAGCGGGCTCAGCAGGCCAATTAAGGGACACCTGGTTACTGGTGACGTCAGCGATTGACATTTCATCTGTCAAGAGCTTTTGACAGATGAAAAATCAGCATTTTGACAGCTCTGTGAAGCTGTCAAACGCTGACAGTCTGTCTTCTAACTTGAGTCCTTCTACTCAGACTCAGTTAGAGAGCTCTCCAGACCAGAAAGCAGAGGCTGCAGCTTTTGACAGTTCAGTGGCCATTCTGCTTTCTGTGCCGGTGAGCTGAGGGACTCCCGAAAACTGAAGGAAGGAAGCCTGCAGGAGAAAGTAAAGGTAAGGTAAAACTTATTAAAACACTTTACACTTGCCTCTGCACACATGCACCCATCACTCACCTGCACAACGGACATCTCGACTCCTCCAACCCCTGCAGACCGACGGTCCGCCTCGCTAACTTGGCGTGGTTCGGAGCCGTCGGACAGCCCACACTTCAGGGCTAAAAATAGGGATTAGGCAAAAAACTGAGTTAATTGGCACTAATCCCCTTCCCGTCTCGGGGAGGCGGCTCCCAGCACAGGTCGGGTCCCCGCCTCCTGGGACATTGGCACGGAGGCGGGTTGGGGGCAGGATGGGTTCCTGGCCCCCGATTCTGCAATTTTCCCGCCTCCAAACCCGCCGCCTTGGGGCTTGGAAAATCGAGCCCATGGATTCTGTAAAGAATCCTGCTGTAACTAGAGGTTTTAAATTATAAAGAACAAAACAAAGTGGGAGTAGCAGCCAGTGGGTGCTTGGCTTCTCTCCACCGTTCTAATGGGTGGGGGTTATGTGACAATTCAGGTGAGTGCAGTTCCCTTTAAGAGTTTTTTAATTGCTGCATGAAAACTGGATAAATAGACAGACAGGGGTTGAATACTGTAACCAGCCTGAACCAAGCATGGTGTGTGAAATGCTACTTGTGCCTGTTTTTTTTTAAAAGTATCAAAGAGCTTTTTCATAACAAAGCTGTGCCACAGTCAAAGTGCCCTCTCTTTAGACTTTGCAAACCAAGAGATTGGAATAGATCCCTCTTGATGGGGCAAGTTTGGTGCTGGTCTCCCCTCCCAAAAATCGCTTCATACCTTGTAGCCCTGGGTGTGAATATTTTGCGGGGGGGGGGGGGGCGGGGGGGAATAGAGAAGAGTTGAAAGGAGAGAGAAAACGTTTTTTTTTAAAGTACCGTTGGAGTTGGCGACCGCCGTCAGAGCTTTGCGCTGCATGTAATAGTACGGTTGCCGTGCAACGGTTGTATTCATGTTGTTAAAGTGCACTCTGCATACAAATGAGGGTATCATCAACTGCAGAATGAGGAATGACGGGCTGAAAGTTGTTCGTGTTTGGAACTGGCAGCTCCGTCTTTGTCGCAGTTGCTGTAAAATCAAAGGCGCTCCGCTAAAGATACTAAGGTCTTTCGGTGCTGCTTGAGGTACACCAATGTGGGGAATGGGGCCCGTTCCCATTCCGGACGCCCAGTTGTCGCGCTCCCAACACCAGCTATAGCCCGGTTATATGCAAAGCAAAGCTCCCTTTTACTCTGCCCTCGTGACACGCTTTAACCCCCCCACCTCAGAATAGCACCACTGTGAATGCTTCCATTCTAGCGAGCTGCTAACTGAGATTCTTTATGATCACCAAGAGGCAGGTTGATAACTCGCTTCCAGCCAGCAGGAAGAGAGGATGGTCAACCCGCCGATCTGGACTGGGTTTCAGCTATGGCGCCGCAGGTGACAATTTGCCCTGCTTTACTGACTGTGGCACCAGCCCATGGCGACAGGGTTGTAGAGTTCAACATTTGATTGGAACATGCACAGATTCTTGACAGTCTCTAAGCATTGTGTACTAAACAGAAATAAAATTGGATACACAGATATTAAACTTTTTTATTCCCCCCCCCACCCCCCCTTCTTTGTCACAGATCGTCAAGGAGTATGAACGAGCCATAATATTTCGGCTTGGTCGCATCCTAGCCGGAGGAGCCAAGGGGCCAGGTGAGTACAAGGAAAAATTAGGCACCAATCTATTACTCTTGAACCACCAATTGTATGTCAGTGCTTTGAGCTCTCAATCGATTTCAGACAGAATTGTTCTTTATAAGCTTTTTTGTAGATAAATCTTCTGCCTGCGTGTGCTTCCTGTCCAACTTCCTGTTGTCATGCTTTTATGTCAACATTTAACTGCCTAGACTGTAAAATCCGAGGTAAATGTTTGCCTATATGTAAGTTATTGCAGGCCCTACCTGTAGTTGATGCTGTGCAGCGATTTCCTCAAGTCTCCTCACTCGCCATCTTGTATATATTTTTTGAAAACTTGTATTGATCCGCTGGTGGGTAATGCCACAGCCGTTCACTGTGTTTGTTAAACTGGACGTGCTTAGTAATGTACGCAAACCCACCCCCCCCCCCCCCCCCACAAGGCACCCTTTTTAAAGTCGTGCACTTAAGGGTGTTGTAGGGAAACCATGCCCAATGCACGTTGTATTGGGGGCTGTGCAGATTGTTGTACTTTTAAGATGGTCTGTCTTGACTACTTAAAGCTGCATGATCGCTAAATGAAAACCAAAAAAAAAAGAAAATTGCACGGCTTTGTCAAAATACCTTCCGCAAAAACTCATCATTTCCCCCCCCCCCCAACAATTCAATTTAAGGTACAGCATTATGATTATAAAATAAATGTAATGCTGCTTTTTAAAAAAATGTTCTCCTCTCCTCTCCAAGGCACTGACTCGCGCTGGGGTTTGGTTCCACGTGCGCTGTCAGCCCTCAGGTACCTCGCCCAAGTGGCCATTCTTCAATTCCTAACGCTGTTATTTTCTGTGCTGTTCTGATGCAGCAATCCTTTCGAGTCTCGTGTGGTGGTGGGTGCGGGGGGTGGTGTGCAGGGGAATTGGGACCAGTGTTTTAAATATCAGTACGGCTCGAGTGTGGGACTCCGCCACACGCTCCAGGCAAAGCCCAGATTTCACCCTGATCCACGTTGCTAGCTGGAGGTGGTGATAGAGGGAGGCGGTGCAATTGGTTTATGTCACCCCCCCACCAACCCCCAGATTAGGGCGGGAGTTGCTGCTTTCTCCTCCAGCCTTGTTCAGTTGAAAGGGGGGAACAAGGTATTGCGTGTCACGAGAGGCTTAATATTTTACCTGGCCTTTGGGGAGGAATTTTTTGAGTGTGACCCAAATGATGGCCTGTATTTCGACAAGTACAGCTTTGAATGCTATAGTGAAATTTTAATTGTCTCTCATCCCTGTTCACTGCCTTGCTGTCTCAGTGCTGCCTTTCTCCGTGTGACTGATGTCAGCATTGCTTCATATTAGCTGATGGGTTGGCGGATTTCTCTCTCGTTCTCCCCCCGCCCCTACCTTTCCTTCAACTTCAATTCCCCCCTTCCCCCCTGGGAATAAACAGGTAGAGGCTTAAGGGGGCCATCAGGGGGCAATCTTGGGATATGAAAAGGGGGGGCGTAACCCATCACATGTCCCCCTCATTTTTTTCCCCCTTAACCTCCCTCCCTCCCGATGTCTGTACCTGTGCCCTCTCCCCAGTCTATTGGGCCCTTGAAAGATTCTCGGCCGTCGGGTGACTGCCCAGAGCCTGATATTCTGTGTGCTTTCGGGTGAGTTTAAAATTGGGACTCCCCTCCCCACCCTTGCGGCAGAATCTGATCGTCCTGTTACTGGTATCTGAAGTGAGGGGAAAAGTACGAGCGACCTGGGGAAACCAGATTGGGAAGAAAACTGAACTATTGTAGTGGAAGATAGAAACTAATCTTCATCACCAGCTTCACTTCTACAATCAGTGGGCTGTGAATATCTCGGCTGGTGCACTTGCTCATCTCTCCAACACTTGCAGTAAGTTTGCAGCGTGTGACCAAAAGTGTGCTTGTGCCACCTGAAGTTAGTGTGTGTGCGTGAGAAATAGGGCATTTGTTGGCTTTTTCATGTAATTTGATATTTTGAATACTTGACTGGATTCAGTTCAATGTAAAGAAACAAATTGAGTTCCAGTCTATTGCTGTTGTATTCGGTGTTAAGTTGATCACCGTACAACTGCTATCACAGCTTGGATTCCAGTCAGAGTGTTTTTATTCAGCAGCCCTGGTCCTGTGTGTTCGTTGTCTGGTTGATTGGGTTTCTTGGCAAAATCCAGAGCTTACTTTGCAAATTTAGGCTTGGGAGATGGGTACTTTCCCACAAATATCATAGGATCCTAAATAGTCTTGGTATTACATAGAACTACATAGAATGTACAGCACAGAAAGAGGCCATTCGGCCCAGCTTGTCTGTGCCAGTGTTTATGCTCCACACAAGCCTCCTCCCATCCGACTACATTTCACACTATCAACATGTCCTTCTGTTCCTTTCTCCCTCATGTACTTATCTAGCTTCCCCTTGCAAGTCTCTGCCCCGCTCTCTCCCCATTGCCGTGTATCAATCCCAAACGAATCCCACTGCCCAGCTCCCTTACCCATAGCCCTGTATGAATCCCAAAGTAATCCCACTGCCCAGCTCCCTTACCCATAGCCCTGTATCAATCCCAAACTAATCCCACTGCCCTGCTCTCTTACCCATAGCCCTGTATGAATCCCAAACTAATCCCACTGCCCAGCTCCCTTACCCATAGCCCTGTATGAATCCCAAACTAATCCCACTGCCCAGCTCCCTTACCCATAGCCCTATATCAATCCCAAACTAATCCCACTGCCCCGCTCTCTTACCCATAGCCCTATATCAATCCCAAACTAATCCCACTGCCCCGCTCTGGGATTGATACAGGGCTTTTTCTTTTTCTTTTTATGTGCTTTAATACTCCATGAACTTGGTAATTTTGGAAATCCTCTTGCAATGCGGCTAGTTTAAAGTAAGTTCCGTTGATTGGGGGGGAAAAACTGCTTTTTTTTAAAAAAATATAAGCAGTTCCCATTTTAGTCCAGTATTTGGCAGCCTTCGACTTGCTGTACGTGTGGGAAGTACTCCGGCCACTGCCAAGTCCATGAGAAAATGTTTGGTATTTTTTTAATGTTGCGACCTCAGTGTATTAGAACAGATGATGCAAAGCAGGACTTTTACAAAGTATTAACAGCACAGAAAGAGGCCATTCGGCCCAACAGGTCTGTGCCGGTGTTTATGCTCCACACGAGCCTCCTCCCACCCTTCCTCTAACTCCATCAATATATCCTTCTATTCCTTTCTCCCTCATGTGTTAATCTAGCTTCCCCTTAAATGCATCTATACTATTCGCCTCAACTACTCCCTGTGGTAGCGCGTTCCACATTCTCACCGCTCTCTGGGTAAAGGAGTTTCTCCTGAATTCCCGAATTGATTTATTTGTGACTATCTTTTATATTTATGACCCCTAGTTGGTATTTTCTAAGTTTTTTTTTATCGCCCCTGTTCCTGGGTGGTGCGATTTAACTGTGTGTCCAGGTGAAGATCCCAATTACAGGGAAATGTGTAAAGCTTGCTTCCACTGTGCTAACATGTTGGGATTTATTTTTACAAAAAAAAAGCCACAGGACAGCTGATTGGTGGTGTGACTTTTAATGTGATTCAAGAAAGCTTCACACTCACTTCTCCATAATAAAGATTGTTGTCAAATTAAATGTCATCATGGGACCCAGCTCCGACGCGCTGTATTTTTTTTAACTACTATTAAGAATCCAAGATTAAGAAGGGTGTGTTGCGTGTCGCAAGTACCTGTTTTCTACACTTTCCTTCCCTTTATTATGAGAGAACTCCCTATTTAGCAAGGAGTTGGAGGTGCTCAGATGAAGGGACCTGCACAGAGCAGCTGTGACTCTTCCTGTTAACCGTGGCTGAGTGGGTAGTACTCTCGCCCTCTGAGTCAGAAGGTTGTGGGTTCAAGTCCCATGACACTATTTGAAAAAGAGCAGTGGAGTTTTCCCCTGATGCCCTGGCTGATATTCATCCCTCAAGCAACATCTTAAAAGAAAAAGATTGTGTTTTAGTGGCCATTTGAGCCTAGAGGGTGTTTGCAGGAAATTCCGCTATCGCAGCCTAGTCCATACGTGTCCTCACCTGATGGCCACAACAGGAGTCGGTGGCATAGTGGTTAGCACTGTTGCCTCACAGCGCCAGGGACCCGGGTTCGAATCCGGCCTCAGGTGACTGTGTGGAGTTTGCACACTCTCCCTGTGTTTGCGTGGGTTTCCTCCGGGTGCTCCGGTTTCCTCCCACAGTCCAAAGATGTGCGGGTTAGGATGATTGGCTATGATAAATCGACCCTTAGTGTTAGGGGGATTAAATACGTGGGGTTACGGGGATAGGGTGGGATATGTGTTGGTGTAGGGGTTACGGGGATCGGGTGGGATATGTGTCGGTGCAGGCTCGATGGGCCGAAATGGCCTCTATCTGCACTGTGGGGTTTCTGTGATTTCTGTGATTTCTGTGAGTCGCTGACTAGCGATGAGGAGCCACATCTCTAGCTCATGGGGCTGAAGGCCAAACATAATCGTGCTACTGCTGCCCTGGTCAAGGTCCTCTAACTTAGCACGGACCAGGGATCCAATCTGGAACCCTCCTGCTCTTTGGGGCTCGATTCCATTATTTACTAACTGGACCACCAGAGAAACGTTGGCCACTGCTTTTTCTGATACCCTCTGACATGAATCGACTGAGCGGCCTGCGGGTGGCGCTGTCCAGGGAGAGTATAAATACTCGGGAACGGGCCCATCTTGCGCAGGACATTCTTAACAGGAACTAGTGAAGGACACAACTAGACCTCCATGTTGTAAAACAGTTGATTAAAGCTTTGTTTAACGCTTAGACCAAGTGCCTAGTAGTTTTCCTACGTCGCCCTCCATTTACATGAAGGGTTTGCAGCAGGTTTTTTTTTCAGGTGAAAGTTTCCGTAATGTGTTGCCCAAGACTGCAGCACAGAGAAGTGTCCCTCCCTTGTAGATGTTTACTGCAGTAACAGTGCATCGAGTGCTGTCAGCGTACTCGTCAATGTACTGTACAACAACTTGCATTGATATAGCGCCTTTAATGTAGTAAAACGTCCCAAGGTGCTTCACAGGAGATAATAGGGCAGATGACCAAAAAACTTAGGCCAAGGAGGTAGGTTTTAAGGAGGAGAAAGAGAGGCGGCGAGGTTTAGGGAGAGAGTTCCAGAGCTTAGGGCCAAGGCAGCTGAAGGCACGGCCGCCAATGGTGGAGCGATGAAAATCGCGGGTGGGGGAGGGGAAGCGCAAGAGGCCAGAATTGGAGGCATGCAGAGGTCTCTGAGTTGTAGGGCTGGAGGAGTTTACAGAGATGGGGAGGGGGAGATGTGCAACTAATCTACTATAAATGAGACTCCCAAAATAAGCACTCTACTCGGAGCTCCGACACGGCAAGAGAGCCCCAGGTAGGCAGAGGAAATGCTTCAAGGATACCCACAAAGCCTCCTTGGAAAAAGTGCAACATCCCCACTGACACCTGGGAATCCCTGGCCCAAGACCACACAAAGTGGAGGAGAAGCATCCGGGAAGGCGCCGAACACCTCGAGTCTCTTCGCCAAGCGCAGGCAGCGCAAGGAGCGCACGTCAACCCAAGCACCCCACCCACCCGCCCCTTCAACCACCGTCTGCCCCACCTGTGACAGAGACTGTAGGTCCCGCATTGGACTCATCAGTCACCTGAGAACTCATTTTTAGTGTGGAAGCAAGTCATCCTCGGTTCCGAGGGACTGCCTAAGAAGAAGATGATAAATATTTTCCATAAAAATTTAATGAAAAATTCATATGGTTTTAATTAGGCGACTGGCCATTTTTGGCCTTTATTACACGCGTTGCTGTAAAGTTGGACGGTCTGTCTGTTCTCTTTGTATTGTTTTCTGCTTGACGCTTCACAGAATGGTGGTAGAACACTAATGACGGCAAACGTCTAAAATACCTTCCTTGCTATGAACAGAAAAGCACAGACACTGCGTTTCAGTGCTAACCTATTGAAATTAAGGGAGCTGCCTGTATAATTTTTAGAGGCAAATTATATTTGAATACGCAATTGGAAATGAGCAATTGGAAATGAGGCACTTGAGATCCAACCCCATCGCACAATCCCTGGCCGCTGCTTCCTGAGCCTTGACTGGAGCCTGCGATTGGTTTTTAATTTACATTTTTTCTCCCGTCTGTCTGTGTCTCTGCTGTGCTGAGGCAGCGGCTCACGTCCCTGGCTTTGGTCCCATCTCGGATGTTTGGAGTCTTGAGATTATCGCTTTTCTACGAGCCTTGGCTGCCCGGCTGTGCGATGGCAGGGGGCTCCTCAACAAAAAAGAAAAAGTAACTATCTTGCTGTTTTGTTCCTGTGTCTGTGCACGTGAACTCGCCTCGTGTGGTGACTCGGCGGAAGCGCTGAACTGCCACAGAACGGTGACTGCATGGCGTAGAGGAAGCATCCCGGGTTTAGTACCTGGGTTGTGACTTGTTGCTTGATCTTGCCCAGCGAGGAGGTGGGCCTTGAGTCCACTCCCCCCTACCCAGGGAGACTCGCGGGGAAGGTGCACGCGTGTGGATGTCTGGCGAGGGTCGGTTTGGACGCGGCTATGATGCCCTCCGTGGTTGCATAGCCTGCGGCCGTTCACTGTATTAGCCCTCACGTGCTGAATGAACACTTGGCAGAGAGGTCAATAAGCAGGGGGCACAGGTTTAAAGTAATTGGTAGAAGGATTAGAGGGGAGTTGAAGAGAACCTTTTTCACCCAGAGGGTGGTGGGGGTCTGGAACTCACTGCCTGAAAGGGTGGTAGAGGCAGAAACCCTCACCGCATTTAAAAAGTACTTGGATGTGCACTTGAAGTGCCGTAACCTACAGGGCTACGGACCAAAAGCTGGAAAGTGGGATTCGGCTGGATAGCTCTTTGTCGGCCGGCACAGATATGATGGGCTGAATGGCCTCCTTCTGTGCTGTAAATTTCTATGATTCTAAGGTACACGCAGGTGACCTGCACCCAGAGATAGAGATAGAGAGGAGGCGGAAACTGGGTAGGACGAAAAAAATAGCAACAGGGCAATAAACAGTGAAAGGAAGAGGTTGGGCAGATTATTCGTATGTGGAAAATGAGCGCTTGATCACCTTATCTTGCAAAATCTGAGTTGTGACTGGCCTCATTAAACCGGGAGATCCGAAGACTGTAAATAACAATATGAAATTAAACAGCATTAAGGCTGCATTTAGCCTCTGGCAGCTGATCTGGGGTTGATGGCTGTCGTGGCGATTTAAAAAAAAAAAAATGTTCTTATTCGCTTATGGGATGTGGGCGTCGCTGGTAAGGCCAGAATTTATTGCCCATCGCTAATTGCCCTCGAAGGTGGTGGTGAGCCACCTTCTTGAACCGCTGCAGTCCGTGTGGTGAAGGTGCTCCCACAGTGCCGTTAGGGAGGGAGTTCCAGGATTTTGACCCAGCAATGATGAAGGAACGGCGATATACTTCTAAGTCAGGATGGTGTGTGACTTGGAGGGGAACTTGGAGGTGGTGGTGTTCCCATGCGCCTGCTGCCCTTGTCCTTCTCGGTGGAAGAGGTCACGGGTTTGGGAGGTGCTGTTGAAGAAGCCTTGGCGAGTTGCTGCAGTGCATCTTGTAGATGGTACACACTGCAGCCACGGTACGCCGGTGGTGGAGGGAGTGAATGTTTAAGGTGGTGGATGGGGTGCCAATCAAGCGGGCTGCTTTGTCCTGGATGGTGTCGAGCTTCTTGAGTGTTGTTGGAGCTGCACTCATCCAGGCAAGTGGAGAATATTCCATCACACTGCTGACTTCACAGAAATCACAGAAACCCCACAGTGCAGATAGAGGCCATTTCGGCCCATCGAGCCTGCACCGACACATATCCCACCCTATCCCCGTAACCCCACGTATTTAATCCCCCTAACACTAAGGGTCAATTTATCATAGCCAATCATCCTAACCCGCACATCTTTGGACTGTGGGAGGAAACCGGAGCACCCGGAGGAAACCCACGCAAACACGGGGAGAATGTGCAGACTTGTGCCTGATTAACTTGGTTTCTGCTACCTGAACATGAATCTGGCTCTGGCAGCCTGGAGAGACCTCTGTGCACATTGGTGCTTGGTCAGGTGCACAGGGACTCTGCTCTCTATCGGTGAATTGAATGTGTTGAGAACGGGAGCGCGGGTCCAAATATTTAAACAAGCTCTGCTTAATTTTATAAAATGGCTAAAAGTTCCAACAAACCCCTGTGGATGCTTTTTAAAAAAAAAAACACCTCTTGCAGACACCGCACCTGAGAGCGTGTGAGAAGACTTCCCCCTCTGCCTTTATGGCATCGGACTCTATGGCATCTCACTGCACACCACTGTAGGGTGGGTGGGACCCAACTCGAGTCATAATCTAAGTAGCAGCATATCTGTAGCCTAAAATATCTTAAACCAAAAGATGCGTTGCTGTCCCGCCAACATCAATCTGCTTCAGGTGTCAGACTGTGAATGATGGGGCTGGGTAAATCCAGCCCCAAGTGGTGTTTTGCAAGGGTGCTCCGAGATCGGGCAGTGTCTGTCCACCCAGGTGTTGATGAGCATGGTCCCACGGCACAAAACATGACACTAAATCTTCAGCCTGGCTTGGGGCTGATTGTGTGGTTAATGAGAATTAATCATACCAGGGCAGGAAGTGGTACTTCTCTAAGGCTGGGACTGAGGCACAAGCTAATTCTGCTTTATTCCGATCCAACAGCTAACTATGCTACACCTGACCACCATGCTGATATCCGGTTAATGAATGTGGAAACTGTACCATTCTCCTGTACCAGAAGCCCTTTAAGTACAAAAGTCCACCAAAAAAAAACCTGATATTGTACACGTGCAGATTAAACTGGTATAATCATCAAAATAAGACCTGGTATTTGTGTATAATTTTAATATATTATACAATTGGATCTTTTCCCCGCTGCATCTCTATAGGACGGGCACCTGTTATGTACAAGAAAGGGGGTTGTGGCAGTTATAGGCAGCCAATCATTATTTTTGATTTAAAGCTGGCAATTTTCCTCCCTGATCATTGTATTCAAAGAATCTGTATTGGAAATCCCACTTCTGTATATTTGACTGTAGTAATTGTGTACATTAAGTACAAATTTGAGCCCGATTACTGCAAGCAGAGTTATCCCAGGTCAGATAAAGCATTTGTGTGGGAGGGGAAATTTTCCATCACTTGCTGTAGCAACTGGTCATGTTGCAACCCGGTTTTTGACTTAACTTTTAACTCTCTTACACACTGACTGACGCTGCGATCCGTCGGTACTTGTAGAAACTAGTCTGGTACTAATGTTAAAGGGACCATAGATTTGAATAAATAGCAAAGTCCCCCAAAATATTTTACAGGTTGTGTTGCGGGATCTTTTGCATGAACTTCGTTCTGCAAAATGAAATGGAGATCACGCAAAAAAATTGCCGCCGTTTGGGCGAGGTTTTTAAGTGCACGGACTGGAGCTGACTGAAGTTTCTTGTTTTTCTTTCTGTGGACTGTCGGAGATGGTTTAGCACCAGCTGTCGCAGTTATTTTTAACCAGGGTCTACACTGCTGCCACTTGCTGTGTGATGTTATGTAACCAGCAGACAAGCTCAGACTTGCAACCAAATATGTGAACCTGAGGTTTTAGAGGGGGGGGGGTGGGGGTGGAAAAAAACAAGCCTTGGCCTTTACAGAACCAAAACGTTACCTGGACTGTCGCACACGTCTCCAAGCAGCCCCTTTTACACTAGGGTGTTGATGCCCCTCTGCGATTGGACAACCGAGACGACTGCGGTGTGTTGCAACTAACAGCTTGGGGTTTTTCATCTCCCGCACTCCATTTTGGGGTGGTGAGTCTGAGAGAGGAGGGATGAAATATATCCTGCTGTAGCAGGCTGGACCTTCTGGTCTACTGCAGAGCAAAAGCTCATTCCCAACCGTTAACAGGCAGACACAGTGAAGGCAGAACTGGCTTGAACTCATTTAGCTAGCCATCTGTTTGCCGGCCAACCTGCACCGTGTGCTCGCTCTTGTATAAGCTGTGCTTGGCCTGACTCTGAGAGCCACATCTTGCTTAGAAATAAAAACAAAAATGCTGATAAATGCACAGCATATTGACAAAACATCTAGAAGGAAAGGCTTCACGTTGCAATTTCCAGTAATTGCAACGATTATATTTTTCTCTCCCAATTTTTCCTTTCCCCCCCCCGAATTTGTGGTTTAAAAGGTGTTGTTATACACTGAGCAATACAACCTTTGAATTGCTTATGTTCTAAGCAAAGTATGTTTCAGTGCTTGCTTATCGGATTGCATTTATTCATGGTTAAAGTCTGTTAATCGCTTTCCCCCCCCGCTTTTTTAATCTGCCAAAAATCTTTAATTTATGCAGTTTTTTGTCAGTAATTCCTTTGTAGGTAGAAGGAATGGATTGCTGTGCCCCAATCATAGAAGCCACGTTTTAAGTGGAAATTCTAAACTCTCTTTGTGCTTGTATCTCTTTATAATCCAGCAAGAGGTTAATGGTTTAGCTCTAGCATTGTGAGTTAGATACGGGAAGATTATTGGACTGTATTTACTTAGTGGTGTCACAATATGGCATTTAAGGAATTTAAACAAGGTATGGCATTGAGAGTTTAAACAAAACTAGATGCAGTGTGACTCGTGGCTTCAACATGATCTTCCTGGGACCCTCTCCCTCACGCAAGCTTTCCTCCTCTCCCATTGTTTATTCTTTTAGATGCCTGGGGCACATAGCAAGGTGAGAGAAAAATATATCAGGAGAGGTCATCTGGTGGCCTACAGGAACCGTCAAGAATAGATGGAGAACATTTTCAATAATCTAACCTTTTTGGGGTTGGAGCCTGGGCTGCGAGAGATCATCGAGACCAGAGCAGAAACCTTGTATCTCAAGCCGGTTGGTCTTTCTGTTGTTGCGATGGGTCAACAGCCTTGCAAGTACTGGCATGTCTGGGAACCACTGAAACACGTGCAGCTGAGTGAGGGGGAAATGAGATTGAGGTCTAGAGCTTGGGAGGCTTTTGAGATCAAAGGCAGAGAGAAAAAGAGCAGAGCCTGAGATGGAGAGGGCACGCAGTGGTCCTGAGGTCTGAAAATGGGGCAGGAAAGGAACCCAAGGTGGAAGATGCGGAGGGCTGAGCAACACTGAGGGTTGAATTTTGTGTTGGGGGGGGGCCCAGAACAGGTACTTGAGTTGGGGACAGATACTGCTGTACAAGGACAGCATAAATTTAACAAGGACAGTCAATGTTGGGACAGGCAGGTTACCTCATTTCCAAAATGCTGATCCAGATGCTTTTCCAATTTTAGTTTTTAAGGGCGGCACTCATCGTATCTGCAGCTCGGAAGGTGAGCAAGTCTTTCCAGGAACTCGAGTATTGCTCTCCCATTAGTCAGTAGCGTCTTATTGTGCCTCCAATTTGGGAAGTGGGACGGAGCCAGAGAGAGTGGGGACGCCCCTTGAAAGCTCTGCCACGGGAGCGGAGCTGCAGCACTGGCAAGAGTTTCTTTTTGGATAGGGAATGAATGTCTGTGGTCACATATTTAGTGGGGGTGCATGTCTGTGGTCACGTAGTTAGCATTAGCATGGACCAATCAACAGTGTTGGAGGCCAAGTACAATCATACGATGTTAAAAGATGTACAGGCAGTTTTGAAAGGTTGAATGTCAAGCACTCCTCTTGGATTATTTGGACATTCTGCGTCTTCTAGCTGTTTATCATTGGCTTCTTGTTGCCATAAATTGATGGAGAGGACCCGGTATGGGAAAATCCATAGCCTTCTCCAACATGATGATCTTCGTAAAGTAGTATATTTTCTTTCTTGACTGGATTTCCCTGTACAGGTAGACTATCCTTTATCCGCACTTCTGAAAACCGAAAACCTCTGAAAACCGAAAGTTTTTTTGTGGAGCGTAAGTCGTGTGCACGACATAACCCGAGTGGCGCCAAACATGACCTGATGCAGCCGATGCTTTTCTGACCTGATTTGCAGGCCAGCTTAGCGTAGGAGTCAGCCGATATCCGGCTTTCCCACAACTGGCAGCGGCAGTCGAGCCCCAGACCCCCGCTAAGTCAAGGAATTCAGATACGGAGCAGGGGAAGCTGTAAACAGACTGGGAGCGGCAGCACAGAGAAGCAGGAAGGGGAATGAGACACGGAACAGTCGCAAGAGGTAGCCTGAACTTAAAAAAATTATATTAAATACAAATACTAATTACCAAATTAATTTAATGTTCAGAGTTTCCCAGTCTGAAATAATACCTTCTGAAATCCGAAAATTTCCGAAAACCGAAACGCAGCTGGTCCCAAGGTTTTCGGATAAGGGATAGTCAACCTGTATCAGATGCACATAAACTGTGCATTTTGAAAAAAGAACCCCCCGCCCCGAGCTGCGCGTGTTAATGACGCCTGTGAGTAAACTTGGTGCCTGTACCTGGAACTTTTATGGTGTTTCGCAACTGAGAGTTCCTCGATGGAAATGCCTGGGACGGTGCTTTCCCATGCGTTTCAGCTGCCTCGTGATCACAGGCAGTAAAATTTACTAGTTGTGCCAAATA
The DNA here is from genome assembly GCF_052327205.1 of Somniosus microcephalus. Taxonomy (NCBI): domain Eukaryota; kingdom Metazoa; phylum Chordata; class Chondrichthyes; order Squaliformes; family Somniosidae; genus Somniosus; species Somniosus microcephalus. The sequence continues at coordinate 18,999,578 of NC_141009.1, forward strand.
AGCTAAGCAATAAACAGCTGTTGATCAAACCGGAAAGAGCTGGCATTTCTGAGAAGCCAGAGAAAATCTTTTGACTCGGTAAAAGTGACACATGACCCTCTGCGGCGAGTCTATCAGATGGCTGAAATAAACTTTGTGGGTTTTATGACCGATTTCCACCTAGAAGGACAAGGGCAGCAGACGCATGGGAACACCACCACCTCCAAGTTCCCCTCGAAGTCACACACCATCCTGACTTGGAAATATATCGCCGATCCTTCATCGTCGCTGGGTCAAAATCCTGGAACTCCCTCCCTAACAGCGCTGTGGGAGTACCTTCACCACACGGACTGCAGCGGTTCAAGAAGGCAGCTCACCACCACCTCCTCGAGGGCAATTGGGGATGGGCAATAAATGCTGGCCCTGCCAGCGACACCCACATCACATAAAAATTTGTTTTAATTAAAACATTTAGAAACTAGACTGTGATCTCTCTCTCTCCTCTCACTCAATTCAATTCAATTCAATTCAAATGCTTTATTGGCATGAAAGTTTACAGAGAGCCATATTGCCAAAGCTTACATAGCAAAAAGGTACAGTTTTCCAACATTCTGTAGGTGTCAATCGATTTGACATTTGTTGGTTACATACAATATTACTTTTAAACAATATTAATTTTAAACAGTCTTTGTACTTCATTTGGTACGTTCAATATTAATTTTAAACAGTCTTAATTTTAAACAGTCCTCAGGTTGTGACATGTTGTTACATATTTGGCCCCAAGGTATGGTCTGTCTCCTTCTCCTAGGACTAATCTCAATTTTGACAGGTCATCCAATTCCTTGAAATCTGGGGTTGTTTGGCTTAGCTTGTTGAATAATATGTTTCTTGATGTGTTGAATTTTTCGCATTTTAGGAGGAAATGCATCTCTGTTTCAACCTCGCCGGCCAGACATTGATCGCATATTCTATTCTCTCTAGGCTGCCAGGATTTCTTGTATCTGCCTTTTTCAATTTCCAGTTGGTGGTCGCTTAGTCTGTACCTGGTGAGGGTCTGTCTCTGTTTTGTGTCTCTCTCTCTCTCTCCTCTCTCTCTCTTCTCACACTCTCTCTCTTCCCCTCTCTCTCTCTCTCTCTCCTCTCTCTCACTCTCTCTCTCTCCTCTCACTCTCTCTCCTCTCTCTTCCTCTCACTCTCTCTCTCTCTCTCTCTCTCTTCCTCTCTCTCTCTTCCCCTCTCTCTCTCTCCTCTCTCTCACACTCTCTCTCTCACTCCTCTCACTCTCTCTCTCTCCTCTCTCTCTCTCTCTCTCTCTCTCCTCTCTCTCTTCCTCTCTCTCTCTCTCTCTCCTCTCTCTCACTCTCTCTTCCTCTCACTCTCTCTCTCCTCTCTCTCTCTCACTCTCACTCTCTCTCTCTCTCTCTCTCTCTCTCACTCTCTCTTCCTCTCTCTCTTCCTCTCACTCTCTCTTCCTCTCACTCTCTCTTCCTCTCACTCTCTCTCTCTCTCCTCTCACTCTCTCTTCCTCTCACTCTCTCTCTCTCTCCTCTCACTCTCTCTTCCTCTCACTCACTCTCCTCTCACTCTCTCTTCCTCTCACTCTCTCTCTCTCTCTCACTCTCCTCTCACTCACTCTCCTCTCACTCTCTCTCTCTCACTCTCTCTTCCTCTCACTCTTTCTCCTCCTCTCACTCTTTCTCCTCTCTCTTCCTCTCACTCTCTCTCCTCTCACTCTCACTCTCTCTTCCTCTCTCTCTCTCTCCTCTCACTCTCACTCTCTCTTCCTCTCTCTTCCTCTCTCTCTCCTCTCACTCTCACTCTCTCTTCCTCTCACTCTCTCTTCCTCTCACTCTCTCTCTTTCTCCTCTCTCTTCCTCTCACTCTCTCTTCCCCTCTCCTCTCACTCTCTCTTCCTCTCTCTCTCCTCTCACTCTCACTCTCTCTTCCTCTCTCCTCTCACTCTCACTCTCTCTTCCTCTCTCTCTCTCTTCCTCTCACTCTCTCTTCCTCTCACTCTCTCTCCTCTCACTCTCACTCTCTCTCACTCTCTCTCCTTACTCTCTCTTCCTCTCACTCTCTCTTCCTCTCACTCTCTCTCCTCTCACTCTCACTCTCTCTCCTCTCACTCTCACTCTCTCTCACTCTCTCTTCCTCTCACTCTCTCTCACTCTCTCTTCCTCTCACTCTCTCTCCTCTCACTCTCACTCTCTCTCACTCTCTCTCCTCACTCTCTCTTCCTCTCACTCTCTCTTCCTCTCACTCTCTCTCCTCTCACTCTCACTCTCTCTCACTCTCTCTTCCTCTCACTCTCTCTCCTCTCACTCGCTCTCACTCGCTCTCACTCTCTCTCCTCTCACTCTCACTCTCTCTCACTCTCACTCTCTCTCACTCTCTCTTCCTCTCACTCTCTCCTCACTCTCTCTTCCTCTCACTCTCTCTTCCTCTCACTCTCTCTTCCTCTCACTCTCTCTCTTTCTCCTCTCTCTTCCTCTCACTCTCTCTTCCTCTCACTCTCTCTCCTCTCACTCTCACTCTCTCTTCCTCTCTCTCTCCTCTCACTCTCACTCTCTCTTCCTCTCTCTCTCTCTTCCTCTCTCTCACTCTCTCTTCCTCTCTCTCTCCTCTCACTCTCACTCTCTCTTCCTCTCTCTCTCTCTCACTCTCACTCTCTCTCACTCTCTCTTCCTCTCACTCTCACTCTCTCTCACTCTCGCTTCCTCTCACTCTCTCTTCCTCTCACTCTCTCTTCCTCTCACTCTCTCTTCCTCTCACTCTCTCTTCCTCTCTCTCTCTCCTCTCACTCTCACTCTCTCTCACTCTCTCTCCTCTCACTCTCACTCTCTCTCACTCTCTCTCCTCTCACTCTCTCTCCTCTCACTCTCGCTTCCTCTCACTCTCTCTTCCTCTCACTCTCTCTCCTCTCTCTCCTCTCACACTCTCTTCCTCTCACTCTCTCTCCTCTCACTCTCTCTTCCTCTCACTCTCTCTCCTCTCACTCTCTCTTCCTCTCTCTCTCTCTCCTCTCACTCTCTCTCCTCTCACTCTCTCTCCTCTCACTCTCTCTTCCTCTCACTCTCTCTCCTCTCACTCTCTCTTCCTCTCTCTCTCTCTCCTCTCACTCTCTCTCCTCTCACTCTCTCTTCCTCTCACTCTCTCTTCCTCTCACTCTCTCTTCCTCTCACTCTCGCTTCCTCTCACTCTCTCTTCCTCTCACTCTCTCTTCCTCTCACTCTCTCTTCCTCTCACTCTCGCTTCCTCTCACTCTCGCTTCCTCTCACTCTCGCTTCCTCTCACTCTCGCTTCCTCTCACTCTCGCTTCCTCTCACTCTCTCTTCGCCCCCCAGTCATGGTAACTTGCCTTTTTCTAAAGTATATCAGGAACTGTACAATTTAGCAGAGGGTTTCGTGGAAGCAGCAGTGATGTTGGATCTGATTTTTGGTTTTGAGTAAAGAGGATAGATGAATTTGTGTAGTATTTTAAAAATTTGCAGTGGTCTGGCCAGCAATAATCCAACCCCGCCAAGCTATCTGTGCGGAAAGTCATGGTGGTTGGGTTTGCAAGCAACCGCAGGCACATCAGTAGTAAACTTCTTCATTGCCTCGGCATCTTTTTAATGTAAAATGGTAACCTTGTACTGACATACACATCCGATATTCTAACATTTGAAATGAAGCAATGCGGGCTGAAATAAGCGGAAGATGGCGTCAGTAACCTAGAGCTCCATGCATCCTAATCGGAGCAGGTTTGCCAGCTAAACCCAGACACTGGTTAATAATGCACTGCCGGATATCTCTGATCTGTGGAGGTTAGTGAACATTTCATGGGGGGGGGGGGGGATATCTCTGATCTGTGGAGGTTAGTGAACATTTCATGGGGGGGGGGGGGGAAGGAGGGGAGCTGTTTTCACCGGGCGCGATGCTTTGTCATTGAGCTGTAAATTGATGTCTGTTTTCGATGGTTTGTTATACAAAGATTCACTCTCCATATAAAACTGCCAGGTTGCTCCCAAGTGATCTTAAGCTATAAAAATGCATCTTGGAGCATCATTGTCTTGAATTGAAAGCCTACTGTTAATTATTGTCAATAGGATACGGTGCAGCAAATAGATTAGTACAATAAATCTCGACTGGCGTGGAGTTATCCTTCAATCACTCTTGGAAGATTTTTCATCATCTTTCTGCTGCTGGCTGGGACAGCCTCACTGCTCATGGTGCAAGTGGAGCTTGAAACCTGGAGATATTTTTCATATCTTTGTTTTATTTTAAATGTTCCTTGTCTGGGGCGGGGAGGGGGCAGCGGTTCTGGATAAAAGTAGTTTACTTGAAGTTTTAATTGATTTCTGATATGGTTATGGGACTTTGTATATTGTGGTGTTATTTAGTGTTAAAGGGGGCAGCAGTCTTTCTCTCTCTCTCTCTCTCTCTCTCTCTCTCTCTCTCTCTCTCTCTCTCTCTCTTTCCCCCCCACCCCTTTGGAAACATTCATGATGCAGACAATGTGGTTCCAGATTCCATGACCTAATTATCTGGTGGGTGTTGGATGCCGGCAGCCTGCCCTGCTGCTCCGCAATCAGCTGAGCGCTGGTGTGTGTGGATTTCAGAGTGCTCTGGCCTTAGTGACGAGCGTTCAGAATCGATTCCAGTCAGAAACTGTGCAGCAGTGCAGGAAAACCCTCCTGTCATGCTTAACTTTCACAGGGTGCTGAATATCTTTTTTTGTTTAAGCAGTTTTCGTAACGCAAAGCTTGTGTCTCGAACGTTGACTGAAAAGGATTTTTTTCTTCAGTTCCTAATGTGGGAAATTCCAAGAGACCGTTTTGAAGTGGCTCTTTAGTTCCTGTGAAGCTACAGATAACAATTGTAGTTCAAAAATATGCAGGCTTCAAAATGCATTTTTATTTTGAGCAGAAATTCTGCAGTGTCCAAAGGGTTTGATTTGGATAGCAAAATACTGCGGATGCTGGAAATCTGAAATAACAGAAAACGCTGGAAAAACTCAGCAGGCCAGGCAACATCCGTGGAGAGAGAAACAGAGTTAATGTTTCAGGTCGTAACCTCCTGAAGAAGGGTTTCGACCTGAAACGTTGACTCTATTTCTCTCTCCACGGATGTTGCCTGGCCTGCTGAGTTTTTCCAGCGTCTTCTGTTGTTATTTTGGTTTGATTTGGATCTGCCTCCACCCCCCCCGCCCCCTCTCCCTCTCCCTGCATTTGTTGGCTCCACCTAGGCTCGCCTCTTATGCCAAAAGCGAAAGGAGGCAGTTTGACTGAGATCTCCCATCAGTTCCTCCTTTTGGTCTGGACTTGTGGGCGACTATGAAGTAATGAAGAGGTATCCCTTCCTTGTACTGTTGGCTGCAGAAGGCTTTTGTCTCTGGGAGCAGGACTTCAAAGACTCTGATCTGACGGGAGACCCTATATTTGAACAGCAAGAATTCCCTCCCATTGGAAGGACTTGTATGCAGGAAAATCTTGTCCTTTTTGTGATTTTTGGCGGGGGGGTGGGGGATGTATATATTTTGAAACCTTTATTTCACTCAAGATTGGCCTCTCACTTCCCCCCCACTATAAGGGGAAAATTGGGGCAGGGGGAGGAAGACACATGCCTTAAAAGACACATGACGCCCCCCCAACCCCCCAACCTCTTGTCCGAGCTGTACAATTGAATCTGAAAATACGGCATCGGGGACCTAGAGCTGGGTGTAAATGAAGAACTTGTAACTGAAACTGTAAAAGGAGGATTCTCTTTATGCCAACCCAAGCATTTGCCTGAAGGCACGTTGCTATTCAATCACGAGACACATTTGAACTACCTAAAAATAGACAGTTGGAATGAGATGTCCCCAAGATCTCTCGAAGTTATGAAACAGCCACATTATTACAGGGGGGGGGTGGGGGGTGTGGGGGTGAGGAGATAGAAGAAGCTTGCTATTCCATTTAGATAGCTAGGTAATGAATGCGCTGCCTGGAAGGGTGGTGAAAATAGATTGAATAGTAACTTTCCAAAGGGAACTGGATATATACTTGAAGAGGAAGTATTTGCAGTGCTATGGGGAAAGAGCAGGGGGAGTGGGACTCATTGGCGAGCTCTTTCAAAGAGCCGGCACAGGCACGATGGGCTGAATGGCCTCCTTCTGTGCTGTATCATTCTACGATAGTCCAGAACGTTAAGTATTGCCTAAGAGTTAGAAATGAGTAACATGCAAGCTAATAATCTTTGACAACTCATTGGAATATGGATTGGGCTGCACATCGGCCTATGTAGATACAGTAAATCTTTGTATTTTGTAACTTCAAAAGTTATTATAAAGTTAAACAATTTTTTTTTTACAAATGTGCTACTTCATTGAGTGCCTGATCGAGGACAAGTCTTTGTGACATCCAGAAATCTTTTCCATAGGGGCACTCTGGGAGTTGTAGCCCTCTGTTGTCTTATGCTGCTTAACAAGTGCGAGGAGACCATGGACTTCTTTGTCTCTAAGATTGAGATCATCTGTTCAGCTGCCTCTGCCACTGCCCTCCCTTCCCCTAGCCCACTGGGCCAAACTTCCTCTAAGGATCCACCCTGCCGTAGCCCCGAACTCTCACCTTTTCTCTAGTTTCTCTCCTATCTTCCCTCATGCCCTCACTGAGCTCACCTTGTCCATGAGACCCACTTCCTGCTCCCTCGACCCTATTCCTACTAAACTGCTGACCACCCAACTTCCCTTCCTGGCTCCCATGTTAGCTGATACTGTTAATGTTTCTCTCTCATCGGGTAATGCCCCCCTGCCCTTCAAATCTGCCGTCATCATCAACCCTCTCCTCAAAAAACCAACCTTGACCCCTCCATCCTTGTAAACTACCGGCCCATCTCCAACCTCCCTTTCCTCTCAAGTCCTTGAACGTGCTGTTGCCTCCCAAATCCACGCCCATCTTTTCCGGAACTCCATATTTGAATCCCTCCAATCCAGTATCTGCTCCGGCCATAGTACCGAAACGTCTCTTATCAAAGTCACAAATGACATCCTTTGTGACTGCAGCAGTGAAAAACTGTTGCTCCTCGTCCTTCTCGACCTATCTGCAGCCTTTGACAGGGTTGACCACACCATCCTCCTCCACTTGTCTGGATGAGCAGAAATTTCCTCCAACTAAATATTGGGAAGACCGAAGCCATTGTCTTCGGTCCCGGCCACAAACACCGTTCCCTAGCCACAGACTCCATAACTGTCTGAGGCTGAACCAGACTGTTCACAAACTTGGTGTCTTATTGGACCCCGAGATGAGCTTCCGACCACATATCCGCATCGTCGTCAAGAGCACCTCCGTAACATCGCCCAACTCCACCCCTGCCTCCGCTCATCCGCTGCTAAAACCCTCATCCATGCCCTTGTTACCTCTAGACTTGACTATTCTAACACACACCTGACCGGCCTCCCATCGTCTATCCTCCGTAAACTTAAGGTCATCCAAAACTCTGTTGCCCGTATCCTAACTCGCACCAAGTCCTGTTCACCCATCATCCCTGTGTTCCCTGACCGACATTGGCTCCCGGTTGAGCAGCACCTCGATTTAAAAAAAGAAAATTAACCTCTCATCCTTGTTTTCAAATCCCTCCATGGCCTCGCCCCTCCCTATCTCTCGAACCACCTCCTGCCCTACAACCCTCTGAGATCTCTGCGCTCCTCCAATTTTGGCCTCTTGCGCATCTCTATTCGATTTTAATCGCTCCACTATTAGCGGCCACGCCTTCAGCTGCCTAGGCCCTAAGCTCCGGAATTCCCTCTCTAAACCTCTCCGCCTCTCTACCTCTCTTTCCTCCTTTAAGACGCTCTTTAAAAGCTACCTCTTTGACCACGCTTTTGGTCACCTGCCCTAATATCTCTTTTTGTGGCTGGGTGTCAAATTTTGTTGGAGAATGCTCCTGTGAAGCGCTTCGCGACGTTTTACTATGTTAAAGGCGCTATATAATCGCAAGTTGTTGCGTCGATTACGAGCGAGAAGTGTTGCAGGCTGTCTGTTTATAGCTGCCTTGTATTTGGCGCTGTACGTGTGTAATGAGACTTACTGGAGGAGGGGACATTCTTAGTGTTGTAAAAATAGTTTTGAGTTCAGTTGGAGAAGGAATGTGTCTAGCTGCCAGAACATTTTATTTTATTTGAGAACTAAAAATGCAAACATTATTAAGTTGTCTATGGTACTTGTCTTGTAACGTGTAGGGGTGGTTATGTACACCATAGCCTTTAAAGACCAGTAAAACTGGCGCAGTGCGCACTGTAACTGGATAAAATATTTTTACCTGCATGAATGATCAAAACATGGACATTATAAAACAATTTGAGGACGTCCATGCTAATTACAGTGGAACTTGCTGTAATTTATACACTCGAGTCTAACACCATGTAAATCTTTTTTTGTTTAATGTGCATCAGTTTCTGTAACTATTCTGAGTTTTCCTCCCCTCTCCTTTTTGACTGCAGGGTTGTTCTTTGTCTTGCCCTGTACTGACTCCTTTGTTAAAGTGGATATGAGAACTATTTCGTTTGACATTCCACCTCAAGAGGTAAGGCGTATAAACATTCAGTGTTATAAAAGATAAAATAAAAAAAAATAAAAAAATAAAAAATACTAAAAAATACACTGTTGCTTCAGATTAACTCATATTCTCCACCTTGCCCAATACCTTGACTGCCTTTGTTTTTTTTTGGTTTTAGATTCTCACCAAGGACTCTGTGACTGTCAGCGTTGACGGAGTTGTGTATTACCGTGTTCAGAATGCAATACTCGCTGTTGCAAATATCACCAACGCAGACTCCGCCACCCGCCTCTTGGCACAGACCACATTAAGAAATGTACTTGGGACAAAGAATCTGTCTCAGATTCTGTCAGACCGGGAGGAAATCGCACATAGCATGCAGGTGAGTACCGGAGCCCTCTTTCAATGCTAGCCGCTTGTTTTTGTTGCATAGATTTTACAGCACAGGCCATTGATCCATGCTGACATTTATGCTCCACACGAGCCTCCTGCCCACCGAAATAACAACAGAAAATGCTGGAAAAACTCAGCAGGCCAGGCAACATCCGTGGAGAGAGAAATAGAGTCAACGTTTCGGGTCGAAACCCTTCGTCAAGACTGAAAAAGCACAGGAAATGAAACAGATTAAAAGGCCAGTTTGGGGGCTGGGAAATGGGGATGAGAGAACAAAAGAGAAGTGAAGAGACATTAAGAGGTATTCAAAACCAGACGAGATGGTGATAGGACTAGTAAAGAGACAAAAGGTGGCTCTAGATGAGGTGTGAAATGCGCTGGCAGAATGAGAGACAGTTGCCATGTGGGAGAGAAAGAAAGGGGGAAGGGCACAAAACAAAGGTGTGGATAAAAAATATACATAAAAATGTAATGGGGGCCGAGGTTATGATCTGAAATTGTTGAACTCGATATTGAGTCCAGAAGGCTGTAAAGTGCCTAATCGGAAGACGAGGTGCTGTTCCTCGAGCTTACGCTGGGTTTCCGTGGAACAATGTAAGAACCCGAGTACGGTGAGGTCCGAGTGGGAATGGGGCGGTGAATTAAAATGCCAGGCGACCGGAAGCTCGGGGTCACCCTTACGGACTGAACGGAAGTGTTCCGCAAAGCGGTCACCCAATCTGCGTTTGGTCTCCCCAATGTAGAGGAGACTGCATCGTGAGCAGCGAATACAGTGTACTAGCTTGCCAGAAGTACAAGTAAATCGCTGTTTCACCTGGAAGGGGTGTTTGGGGCCCTGGACAATGGAAAGGGGGGAGGCATAAGGGCAGGTGTTGCATGGGAAGGTGCCGGGCGAAGGGGAAGGGGTGCTGGGGGTGATAGAGGAGTGGACTAGGGTGCCTCCTGCCCACCTTACGGTCATCTAAACTTTTCAACATATCCTTCTGTTCCTTACTCCCACATGCTTTTGTAGATTTGGCTTTGTTATTTGTGCACATTATTTTTTTGGGTGGTGGGGGGGCGGGGGGAGGTTTAGTCCTGTTCAGATTTGTTTTTAAACATGCAATAAAGCCTTTGGTTAATCATTTAGTCTTGGGTGTTGTGCAAAAAAAAAAAAAAGCACATAATCAAATCCAAATACTGAATGGTGCCAAAGTGCAGTTGTGTCAAACAGCTAAGTATATAGCGTAGAGTGTGTGACTGGCTCACACTTGCGCATACATCTGTGCATTTTAAATAGTTGGCCTGAAACTAGTTGAATTAGATATTTGTTCCCAGTTGTGACTTTGCTTTTCAAGCCACTTTTTAAGTGATTTGGTGGGAGAGAATTCCAGATTCATAGAAACATAGAAGATAGGAGCAGGAGTAGGCCATTCGGCCCTTCGAGCCTGCTCCGCCATTCAACGAGATCATGGCTGATCATCCAACCCCTAGCACCCGGTCCCTACACCGACAGCCATCCCACCCAAGCCCTATCCCCGTAACCCCGTAACCCCACGTATTTAATTCCCCCCTAACACTAAGGGTCAATTTTTTATCATGGCCAATCAACCTAACCCGCACATCTTTGGACTGTGGGAGGAAACCGGAGCACCCGGAGGAAACCCACGCAAACACGGGGAGAATGTGCAAACTCCACACAGACAGTCACCCGAGGCCGGATTTGAACCCGGGTCCCTGGCGCTGTGAGGCAACAGTGCTAACCACTATGCCACCGTGCTGCCTTTTAATCACTGCTATCCTCTGTATGAAAGTGTACTCCTTGATTTCACTCCTAAATGGCCTAGCACTAATTTTAAGATGTTCCTCTGTGTCTACCCTATTGAATCCCTTTATCATTCTAAACGCCTCAGTTTGATAACCTCTTAACCTTCTAAACTCAATGGAGTACAAGCCAAGTTTATGCAGCCTGTCCTCGTAATTTAACCCTTTAATCTCTAGTATCATTCTGGTAAATCAGTGCTGTACCTCTTCCAAGGCTAGTTAGTGCATCTTTCCTGAGGTTTGCTGCCCAAAGATGAGTGCAGTACTCCAGATGGGCTCTGTACAACTGAAGCGTCACTTCCTCAGTTTTTGTATTCCAACCCCTTTGAGATGAAGGCCAACATTCCATTAGCCTTTCTGATTTACTTTTTGTACCCTGTGGACTAGCTTTTAGTCATTTGAGTACGCAGACACCTAAATCCCTTTGCTCCTCCACAGCTCCTAGTTGCTCATCATTTTAAATAATTCCGATCTATCTTTCTTTGATCCAGAGTGGATGACCTCACACTTCCCCCCCCCACCCACCACATTAAACTCCATCTGCCATAGTTTTGTCCATTCACTTTGTCTGTGTCCCTTAGTAGCTTTCTGTTGCCATCCTGTGCCTCCTAATTTGATGTAATCGGCAAATTTGGATACACAACTCTCTCTCTTCCTTCATCCAAGTCCTCCAATATGTTTGGTGAAAATCTGATGCCATGCAAGTGCAGGAAGAATAGGGCAGCACGTGGGGCCATGTGATTTCAGCTTCAGCATCTAGACTTGGCAGCTACATGAAGCAATTTTTGCGATTGGAAAATCATTAGAATCATAGAAAATTACAGCACAGAAGGAGGCCATTCGGCCCGTCGTGCCTGTGCCGGCTCTTTGAAAGAGCAGTCGTGCTTAATCCCACATTCCCCCCGCTTTTTGTCCGTAACCCTGTAAGTACTTGTCCAACTCCCTTTTAAAATTATTTATGGAATCGGCTTCCACCGCCTTTTCAGGCAGAGCATTCCAGATCCCAACAACTCTTGAGTGGAAATTTTTTTTTTCCTCATCTCCCCTCTAGATCTTTCGCCAATGATTTTGAATCCACGACCTCCAGTTATTGGCCCACTCGCCAGAGGGAATATTTTTTACTCTATCCTAACCTCTCATCATCTTGAAAACCTCCTACTAGGTCACCTCTTAACCTTCTCTGTTCCAAGGAGAACAGTCCTAACTTTTCCAGCCTCTCCTCATAACTGAAGTCCCTCATTCCTGGTAAACCTCCTCTGTACCCTTTCCAAGGCCTTTCCATCTTTCCTGAAGTGTGGTGCCTGGAATTGTCCACAACACTCCAGCTGAGGCCTAACCAGTGATTTATAAAGTTCTAGCATGACCGCTTTGCTTTTATATTCTAAACCCAAGTAACCACTTTATCAACTTGCCCTGCCACCTTTTTAAGGTTTTGTGTATATGGACACCAAGGTGTCTCTGCTGATCTACACGTTTCAAAATCGTGCCATTTATAGTATATTGTCTTTCCAAAGTGCATCACTTTGCACTACTCCACATTGAACTCCGTCTGCCATGCTTCTGCCAATTTCACCATCCTGTCTGTCATCCTGAAACCTATAACTATCCTCACCATGATCATCTACTTTGCCAAGTTTCGTATCATCTGCAAACTTTATAATGCTGTTCCCTACGCCCGAGACTAGGTCGTTTATAAAAACTGCAGAGAGCAATGGACCCAAAACTGACCCTTGGGGAACACTACTGCAAACCACCTCCCAGTCTGAAAAACATCCTGAAAATCATGACTTTCCAAAGTTTGATCTGAATCATTAAAGTATCATCAAGAACAGCACCTCATCTTTCGATTAGGCACTTTACAGCCCTCTGGACTCAACATTGAGTTCAACAATTTCAAACTATAACCCCTGCCCCCATTTTTCATGCTGTATGATTTTGCCATTCCCATTTGCAACATTTTATCTTTCCTGCCTCTTACAAAAGCACAGATTGTTCCTTCAATTCCCCCGCGCCCCCCCCCCCCCCCCGGTCTCTGCACCTGCTTAATATGTTACATTTCCAGCTTTTTCCAGTTCCGATGAAGGGTCCCAGACCTGAAACGTTAACTCTGTTTCTCTCTCCACGGATGCTGCCTGACCACCTGAGTTTTCCCAGCATTTTCTGTTTTTAATTTCCGCAGGATATAGACAGACTGGTGAAAATGAGAGAAACATGGCAGATGAAATTTAACAGAGAATTGTGAAGTGAAGCATTTTGATAGGAAGAATGAGGAGGGACACTGTAAACGCAATGGCATTGGAGGCAGTTCAGAGACGATTCACTAGGTTAATTCCAGAGATGAGGGGGTTGACTTATGAGGAAAGGTTGAGCAGGCTGGGCCTATACTCATTGGAATTTAGAAGAATGAGAGGTGATCTTATTGAAACATATATAAGATATTGAGGGGGCCTCGACAAGGTAGATGCAGAGAGGATGTTTCCCCTCATGGGGAAATCTAGAACGCGGGGGCACAGTTTTAGAATAAAGGGTCGCCCTTTTTAGAATCGAGATGAGGAGGAATTTCTTCTCTGAGGGTCGTAAATCTGTGGAATTCTCTGCCTCAGAGAGCCGTGGAGGCTGGGTCATTAAATACATTTAAGATGGAGATAGACAGATTTGTGCAAGATAAGGGAGTGAAGGATTATGGGGAGCGGGCGGGGAAGTGGCTTTGAGCCCTAGATCAGTCATGATCTCATTGAATGGCGGAGCAGGCTCGAGGGGCCAAATGGCCTATTCCTGCTCCTATTTCTTATGTTCAATACTCCAGTTGTGGCCTAACCAGTGCTTTTTAATGGTTCAGCATAACTTCTCTACTTTTGTACTCAGTACCTCTATTTATGAAGCCCAAGATCACATATGCTTTGCTAACTAACCACTCTCTCGATATGTCCCGCCACCTTCAGGGACCTATGCACATTAACTCTATTAGTGATGTATCTCTCCAGTCTCCAAAGGCGATACTGTAGCTTTCGGTCCTGGTAAACTCACGGCTTAACATTTTCACAGACAACGCTCGATGTTGCAACGGATGAATGGGGAATTAAGGTTGAGCGCGTGGAGATCAAAGACGTGAAGCTACCTGTCCAACTCCAGAGAGCGATGGCAGCTGAGGCGGAGGCGTCGAGGGAGGCCAGAGCCAAGGTAAGCAAAACGAAAGGCAACGCTTAAAGAGGAGCGACACCAAAGTGCTTCAGGTGGCCGAATGATCGGGAGTATTTTTTTTTGAGTTTAGCTCTTTTTTGTTGAAATCAGCGCTCTGGATTTAGCCAGGCCACAGATGTTCATTTTCAGCCAGGATCTTTCTCATCCAGTGTAGCTTCTAAACCGCAGTCACATTACTTCTCCTGTTTTAAAAGAAATAAAATAAAAGCTTGACAGCAAAGCAAAACAAACAAGAATACCAATCAGCATATCAGTTAATTTTTGTTCAATCTTGTCTAAATTGTGAAGTGTGTTCGTTACACTGGGAATTGGTGCAAGTTGGTCATTTTTCCTCTTGCTACAAATGCTGCTGCATTAGAAATACTGCGTTTGGAGGCCCAGTTTTCTCCTTGGGATCAGCAAATCTATTTTGACAGGCGAAGGCTTCTTTGAGCAAGGTTACTTGATAGGATTATCATATACCTGTATTGACTGATCTGGGACTATCTTGTATCTATATTAGCTGATCTGTTGTTGCCCCCAATCATTAGGTGGAGGGGAATCCGTTCCGATATTTCTCGGAGTGCATGCATCCCACGTAGCCATTTAAGTTTTTTGATCTGTTTAAAGGAACACGAGCGCTTGAGTTCTTCCGCTGCTCCCGGGGCTGGGCGCGGTCCCCCGGAGCTGGGATGAGGTCTCCCGGGGCTGGGCGCAGTCTCCCGGGGCTGGGCGCGCTGTCCCGGGGCTGGGCGCGCTGTCCCGGAGCTGGGTGAGGTCCCCCGGAGCTGGGATGAGGTCCCCCGGGGCTGGGCGCGCTCTCCCGGGGCTGGGCGCGGTCCCCCGGAGCTGGGATGAGGTCTCCCGGGGCTGGGCGCGCTCTCCCGGGGCTGGGCGCAATCTCCCGGGGCTGGGCGCGCTGTCCCGGGGCTGGGCACGCTGTCCCGGAGCTGGGTGAGGTCTCTTTTCGCCTCCAGTGCATTTGGACTTTGCTCAGTGAGAGTCGAGAATATTTGGAATACTTGGGTTGGGGCTATTGGGAGTTTTTCTTTTACACAAAAGGCTGCCTTGGGTTGCCAGAATTAGATGCTCTGAAGCAGCTCCTCGTCCAAAGTGGATCTTAACTGGGGTGCAGTCATCAGAACTATAAACATTTCTGTATCGAGTATTTCCCCAATGGAGAATTTGTTCTGCTGTAGATTATACAGAATGGAAAAACTGGTAAATCATTAAATGTTGGCTGCAACCTTTGAGTGTTTTATTAGCTGTTACGTCATTGGAAAAATTGACGTTGTGACTCCCACTTGCACATTTGGTGGATCGTATTAAGGGCAATCAATTGGGTTTTGTGTTAAATCCAAGTTGCCTCTCATTTAAAAATGCTGTATCTGAAATCGGGAGGCACGTGCCTTTAGGTGTGGTGCTTACAGTAAGTGATGAGGTTCCTGGCGTTCATTCCAGCATTTACAGTAAGTGATGAGGTTCCTGGCGTTCATTCCAGCATCTTGCAGGATATAACCACAAACAGTAACCTGCAACTTATAAAGTGTCTTTTTAATGAATAAAACATCGGAATTGCTAGACGAAAGAAGATCAAGGTCCATCTAGTTCGCTCTCTACCATCCTGGTGGTCATGTGGTACAACGATAATGGGCTTGTTGACTAATTCTAGCAATCAATCTCTATCAATGAGTCTACAACAGATCCGGACACGAGGCGAGGAAATCTCCAGTGGTGGAGAGCTTTGGGAACCACTGGTCCAAAGTCACATGTTCCTCCCGAGCTCGCTACACTCACCACACGTCATGTCTCAGGTTACCCACCTACTGCATCCCGAAATATTGGCCCGTATTTTGCGACCCCCCACAGGTGTGTATGAGCTGTGTACGCACCCATAGGGGCCTCGCAAGTGCCGGTTTCAGGTATGCGAAGCGCATGCGCTAAAACCCGGTACTTCCGATCTGTCAAGAATCCTCTTGACAGATCATCCGCTTGCCCGGGAGATGAGCCTCTGCGGGGGGAGAGTTCCGCTTTCTGCACAACCTCCGCCCGCTGAAAACCTTAAAAAATCTTACGCCTGGTAAAAGCAGACATAAGGCCTGCTTTTACCAGCATAAGAGTTTTAAAAAGTTTTTTAAAAAATAAAAAAATTCACTCATTTATAATTGAAAAATACTTTTTTTTTAAAAAGGTAAGTTTATTTTTTAGCCCTGTAAAAAACGTTAATTATTTTTTTCAAATAATTAAATTTTTGTTTAAAATATTTAATTTAATGTAATTTTAACTCATTTTAAATACGTGATTAAAAAAAATGTATTTAATGTTTTAGTGTGTTTTTTGAGTGATCCCCATTCATACTTTTGACGGGTCTACGCGGAGAGACCTGTCACAAGTGTGAAAGGGGATTCCCTTCTTTGATTGGCCCACGTGATCCCAGGGACGCTTGCGAACCGCCTGAGCCTCTGCGCACGCAGACCAGGAGAGGCCCCGGATCGGAAATCTCGGGACCTACGGAGCCAGCGGGTAAGTTCCTAGATTTTATTTCCAGATCGGAGACACCGCCCGTAGGAAGCCGAGCAGTTTTTTTTTTTACGTCTCAAAGTGCTTTATTTTTTAAAAAGCCACAAATAAGAACCTGGAGTAATGGGAGAAGGATTAGGGGAGGTGACCAAAAGCACGATTGAAGAGGTATTTTTTCACACCCACAGCCGCTAGTGTGAGAGCCGTGGCTCGGGGGGAGCTGAGGAGTGTGGTGGCACCAGAGTGGACAAGGGAATTTTTTTTTTAAACAATGTTAATGGAGGAAGTGCCACAAGATTCCCTCCATTGAACAGGCATTTGTTTTTGACGCGTCATAGCACTCCCATCATGTCCGCGGGACATCTCGCAACATTTCACACCCAGCGATGTACTTTTTCAAGCATAGTTACTGTTGTACAGGAAACTCTCGATTTACCAGCACCTAAATAACTGGAAATCTCTGTTAACCGGCAAAATTCAGGAGTAGGTTCAGGTAAGTTTTACTTCATATTAGTGGCCGTTCCTGGATCTGTGTCTGTGCAACCGGGGTTCCTGCACCTGTTGCTGAGCAACAGGGACGCTTGGATCCTGTGGCCGGGGTTACTGCACCTGTTGCTAAGCAACAGGGAAGCTTGGATTTGTTGCTGTGTACAGAGCTCTCGTACCTTTTACTATACCTCTCTGTAATCTGGGCATTTTGATAAACCGGCTCCACGCTGGTCCCGTCGGTGCCGGATAAGAAAGAGTTTCCTGTATTGACAAACACAGCAGCCCATTTCTGCAAAGCAGGGTCCCACGCAGAACAAATGAGATGAATGATCAGTTGATGTTTCTGCTAGTGGAGATTGAGGGAGGGCTGTTGGCTGGGATGCTGAGAGCACCCTGCTTTTCGAAAAGTCCCATGGAATATTTTTGGCCCACCTGAATGATGTGATTGAATACGCCATACCCACTGCCTGAGCGCAGCACAGCATCAGCCGAGATTAGGTGTTCTAGCCTCGGAGTGAGGCCTGAACCCATAACCTTGTGACTCGGGTGAGTGTATTACTAGCTAAGCAAAGCAAAGCTGGCACCGGGGGCTTTATGTAAAGCTCTAATTCTTGTCCACCCCCGCCCCACCCTAGAAGGGGATTGAGTCCTAGCTGCAGTTTGGCTCGCCAGTTGGCCATTTTTTGTATGAGATTGTTGGCAGGAGATTCAACTACCAAGTCATCATAACTGAGCATCTTCTGTGCATATTGGAGTGACAATCCTGGCCATTTTTTTCTTCCCTCCCTCCCCCCCCCCCACACCCCCTTTCTAAAGCGGGGGTTCTGAGATCATTTGTCGCCTGCCTACAGCTATTTAGCCAAGATTGGCTAACTCAGCACAGACTGCAATCAAACCCAAGCCCTTCCTAGTCTCATGGTCCAACGACTGACGAGATAAGCTGTGCCATCGAAGAACTTCTGTAATTTCTGATATCTTTAAGTTATAACTTGCACCATTAAAAAATAATAATAATAAAGTATTGCTTTGTTTTTTGAGTAAAGCCACAGGTTCTGGTTGATCAATGTCTTTTTTTTAATTGAGATTTTTGCATGAGAGGTTGTTTCTGAAATAAGGTATTGGTTTTAAATGTCATCTCCATTCACTTGGAAGTGTTTGTGTTTAAGATGCCTTTTGGTCAACAATTGCTGATCTAAATCTTTACGATATACACACACACACACCACTGGATAATAAAGCATTTCATGCGAGCTAGATAAGCAATGTGACTGTCAGGCGTGACATTCAAGTGTCCTAAGGTGACTTGCAGTAACCAAGTGCTGTCGCCGACGGCCTTATGAGAGACGCTTGTATTGGGTGAACATAGATTCTGGAGCCTTGCTCGTGGTCTGGCACTTGGCAATGGTTTAATAATTTACCTGTGTAACTTTTTTTTAAATTTGTTTATGGGATGTGGGTGTCACTGGCAAGGCCAGCATTTATTGCCCATCCCTAGTTGTCCTTGAGAAGGTGGTGGTGAGCCGCCTTCTTGAACCGCTGCAGTCCGTGTGGTGAAGGTACTCCCACAGTGCTGTTAGGGAGAGAGTTCCAGGATTTTGACCCAGCGACGATGAAGGATCGGCGATATACTTCCAAGTCAGGATGGTGTGTGACTTGGAGGGGAACTTGGAGGTGGTGGTGTTCCCATGAGCCTGCTGCCCTTGTCCTTCTAGGTGGAAGAGGTCGCGGGTTTGGGAGGTGCTGCCGAAGAAGCCTTGGCGAGTTGCTGCAGTGCATCTTGTAGATGGTACACACTGTAGCCACAATTGTACACGACAAAATAGAATTGATCTATCCTGGCATTGAGATTTATAAATAGCACAGTAGAGTAGAAACGTTTATACTTACTGAACCGTTAGAGCCAATACGGCATCACTGATTTTTCTTTTTGGTACAAGTGGCTTAAAACCAGTTCAAACAGGCAGCACAATGTGTGTTGTGCCTACACCCCTCCCTGTTTCTTTTTGTTCAGACTAAGAGATGATTATGAAAGATTTGATGTTTGGCCAGTGTTGGCACATTAGATGCACCGAATGCTTGAAGTCTCCAGCTGAGTATTTTATTAGCTCCAGTTGAATAGAATCAGTTCTTGTGAAACACAACATCTGAAACATTAACACAGTAGCAAAATACTGCGGATGCTGGAAATCTGAAATAACAACAGAAAATGCTGGAAACACTCAGCAGGTCAGGCAGCATCGAGGAGAGAGAAACAGAGTTAACGTTTCTTTGAGTCGGGGACAATTTGTCAGAACTAGTCCTGACGAAGGGTCCCTGACTCGAAACGTTGATTCTGTTTCTCTCTCCTCGATGCTGCCTGACCTGCTGAGTGTTTCCAGCATTTTCTGTTGTTATGTCTGAAACATTGGCCCAGAACTTGGTGTCGGGGGCTTGCCGCGCATGCAAGCCCCCGATGTGCACTTACCCGGCGCGCCGACATCTGAAACTTGGCCCGCAGTGGATTTCCTGTCAGTGGCCCGGTTCTGATGTCGGCGCGCTGTGCTAACCTGACCCAGCGGCGTAGTTAGTGCGATGTGCCGGCTGGGATCAGGTGAGCACTGTTCAGCCAATCAGGCGAGGGGAAACTTCATTCATAAGTTTGAGAGTAAGAACTGTCAAACTCATGAGAAGTACTGCACCCCAAAACACTACTTAAACTTTAAATAAAATTTTAAAAAACACCCCAATCATTAAATTAAGTATAAATAAGTTTAAAAAATAATTTAAACAATTTTTTTTTGAAAAAAATAAATTTTTAATAAAAATGGTCTAAAACTAAACTTACCTTATTGTAGATTCTTTGAAATAATAATCCTGTGGGGAAAAAAAAATTCTAAATTGCACTAAAACACCACTTACCTGTAAAAATAAATACTTACGTGTGCTTTTTACAAGCGTAAAGACCGGAGGTCTTTACACATGCGCAAATCCCCCAAAACAGAGGAAATCCAAGACGCACGCGCTGCCCCCTACAGCGCACGCGCTAGCCTCTTCACCTCTTGGGTTAGAGGAGAGGAAATGCCGGTTTTCAGCGCATGCGCTGTGCATGCTGAAAAGCGGCATTTCCTCCGGCCAGACGCGTGAGTACCCCTTCCGTACTCATGCGTTTGGGGAGGAATTACTGCCCCAATAACTTGTCCTGGCTCATTACAGAAGCTGCCTGATTTTTGTACTTTTATATATGGCGTTGGTTAGAATGCCGTCCTTTCACCTTTGACTTGGGCGTGCACTCTGACCTTTTTTGTTCCATAGCCTGCGTCAAGGATCCAAAGTCAGGTGAGGTGGGCAGTCCCAGCATACTTCCTGGAGGGCACAAGTCTGCAGCAGGAAACCGCTGCTAGTTCGGCACTGAATTGACAGGCTCTCTGAGGCCAGGAATGCTCCTGTTGGGAGTAGAAATGTCAGACTAATGCAGTCGGGGTGGCGCTTGTGAAGTTGAGGATTCGGGAATGTTGGCGGAGATGGTGGTGGGCAGGGTCTGGGTCTAACCCGGGCGTGGCCAGCAGACGTGTGAAAAGTGATCCATTTGCCAGCAGATATCTCCGTTTGAACAGTGCAGACAATTGAATATTTTATACCAGTCTCTCTCCTCTCTTGCTCTTTTCTTTTCTGTCCTTTTAATACTCCATGAATTTTGTAATTTTGGAAATCCCCTTGCAGCGAGGCTAGTTTAAAGTAACTTCCATTGATTGAAATAACTGCTTTTTAAAAAAAATTGTTTTTAATTCCCCATTTCAGTATTTGGCAGCCTTCCACTTGCTGTGTGTGTGGGAAGTACTCCGGCCATTGCCAAGTCCATGAGAAAATGTTTTGCATTTTTTTAATGTTGCGACCTCAGGTGGTCTAGTGTATTCGAACAGATGTATTAACAGCACAGAAAGAGGCCATTCAGCCCAACAGGTCCATGCCGGTGTTTATGTTCCACAAGAGCCTCCTCCCACTCTATCGAACCCCATCAATATATCCTTCTATTCCTTTCCTCATGTGCTTATCTAGCTTCCCCTTAAATGCATCTATGTTATTCGCCTCAACTACTCCTTGTGGTAGCGAGTTCCACACTCTAACCACCCTCTGGGCAAAGAAGTTTCTCCTGAATTCCCTATTGAATTTATTCGTGACTCTCATATTTATGGCCCCTAGTTCTGGTCTCGCCTGCAAGTTGAAATATCTTATCAGACTTTTTCATAATCTTAAAGACTTCTATCAGGTCATCCCTCAGTCTCTTTTTTTCAAGATAAAAGAGTCACTGCCTGTTCAATCTTTCCTGATAGGTACAGCCTCTCCGTTCTGGTATCGTTCTAGTAAATCTTTTTTGCACCTTCTCCAGTGCCTCTATATCCTTTTTATAATATGGAGACCAGAACTGTTTGGTTAGATCACACTTGGAGCACTGCAATGTTCTATATAAGTTTAACATTACTTCTCTGCTTTTCAATTCTATCCCGCTAGAAATGAACCCAAGTGCTTAGTTTGCTTTTCTATGGCCTTATTAACCTGATTTTACTGATTTGTGTATCTGTACCCCCCCAGATCCCTCTGCTCCTCTACCCAATTCAGACACTTATTTTCCAAGGAGTATGTGGCCTCTTTATTGTTCCTACCAAAATGTACCACCTCACACTTGCCTATATTGAAGTTCATTTGCCAATTACAAGCCCATTCTGGAAGTTTATTGATGTCTTTCTGTATTTTGTCGCAGTGCTCCTCTGTATTAACTACCCACCCCGATTTGGTGTTGTTCGCTAGGGGGAGACTTTATCAGAACTGTGTCTTGCATTGGTTGTGACCTTCCAAAATTCTCTAGATTCTAGAACGGTTCCCGCGGATTGGCAGGTAGCAAATGTAACCCCGCTATTCAAGAAAAGAGGGAGAGAGAAAATGGGGACCTTCAGGCCAGTTAGCCTGACATCAGCCATCAGGAAAATGCTGGCATCCATTGTTAAGGAAATGGTATCAGGGCACTAAAATCATAATCTGATTAGGCAGAGTCAGCATGGTTTTATTAAAGGGTTAGAGTTTTTTTAGGATGTAACTAGCAGGGTAGATAAAGAAGAACCAGTCGATGTAATGTATTTGAATTTCCAAAAGGCCTTCGATAAGGTGCCATACGTAAGATAAGGGCTCATGGCGTTAGGGGTAATATAGTAGCATGGATAGAGGATTGGTTAACGGACAGAAAACAGAGAGTAGGGATAAACCGGTCATTCTCAGGTTGGCAGGCTGTAACTAGTGGGGTGCCGCAAGAATCCATGCTGGGGCCTCAGCTATTCACAATCTATATTAATGATTTGGGTGAAGGGACCGAATGTAATATATCCAAGTTTGCTGACGATACAAAGCTAGGTCGGACAGTAAGCTGTGAGGAGGACACAGAGTCTGCAAAGGGATATAGACAGGTTAAGTGAGTGGGCAGTAAGGTGGCAGATGGAGTATAATGCGGGGAAATGTGAGGTTATTCACTTTGGTCAGAAGAATAGAAAAACGGATTCTTTTTTTTAAATGGTGAGAAACTTTTAAATGTTTGGTGTTCAGAGAGATTTGGATGTCCTCGTACAAGAAACATAAAGTTAGCATGCAGGTACAGAAAGCAATTAGGAACGCAAATGGCATGTTGGCCTTTATTGCAAGGGGGCTGGAGTACAAGGGCCTTGGTGAGACCACACCTGGAGTACTGTGCACAGTTTTGGTCTCCCTATCTAAGGAAGGATATACTTGCTTTGGCGGTGCAACAAAGGTTCAATAGCTTGATTCCTGGGATGAGAGGGTTGTCCTATAGAGTCATAGGCCTAGAAATTCAGTTGCTTGCGCCAGCCGTTAGCGCCTTAAGAGAAGTGAATTTCGGGCGCTATGCGTGTAGCGTCCGGGCGCAGCGCGATCTGCGCCTCGCCCCAAATTAAGTAGACATTTAGCGCCGGCGCAGTTTAGCGCGTGCTCACCTGCGCGCGCAGAAAATGACGTCATATCCTCGTGCAACGCCCTTTGCGCGCCCCGATCCAGAACTTCAGTGGGACCGCCCCATTGTGCGGCCGGCGGCCCGCGCGCTTGTTTAGTGGAACGCAACAGAGCCGACGCGGGCCCCGGGGAGCGTAAATTAAAGGGCACTTACCCTGCACTATAAAGGGCAGGCATTTTGCAGCAAACACTCTTGTGCAACGGATTTCTGGAGAGAGACCAAGGAAGACAGCTTTCTGGTTTGGGCCAACACTAGCTCAGGTATTTTTGGCTTCAGGCCAGAGCGTTGCAAGTGGCCTCTTGGATATTTGACTGTTTGGCAGCATATTATGGGGGCTGCATGGGGTGCCAACGCTGAGTTTCAGCGTCATGTCTGTAGGGCTCGCAGACGCGGTGTGAGAGGGGCAGCCCTGGCTAGACGCAGAGGGGGCAACAGGCGTCGGCAACATAGGCCTTACCCAGTCAGGGCATACCGCCAGCAGCGCTCCTACCTCAACATGAGTGGCGCGCGATGTGTAAAAAGGCTGAGATTCCGAAAGGAGGTGGTTGCAGAGATCTGCCATCTGCTTCACAGAGATCTGCGTCCAAAGCTCAGGAGCAGGACGTCTCTGTCGGTGGAGGCGAAGGTGACGGTGGCCTTGAACTTCTATGCCACCGGCTCCTTCCAATCCGCTGCTGGGGACATTGCTAACATATCCCAGTTCGCCGTGCATTGCTGCATCCGCCAGGTGACCGATGCCCTTTTCAGAAGGAGACGCCAATTCATCTCCTTCCCCATGGCCCTGGAGAGGCAGCATCAGCGTGCACTGGGATTTGCAAGATTCGCGGCCTTCCCCTTGGTGCAGGGCGCCATTGACTGTACGCATGTGGCTTTGCGGGCACCTGTGGAGCATGCCGAGGATTACCGCAACCGGAAGGGCTACCATTCCCTCAATATGCAGCTGGTGTGTGACCACAAGCAGCGCATCCTAGCTGTCAATGCCCACTTTCCAGGCAGCAGCCACGATGCCTTTATCCTGCGGCAGACAACTGTGCGTGACATGTTCGAGGCACAGCCTCCCCCAAGAGGATGGCTTCTCGGGGACAAAGGCTATCCTTTGTGTACCTGGCTCATGACCCCGCTCCGCGCGCCCAGGACCCCTGCTGAAGAGGCATACAACGAGAGTCATCAAGCGAGCAGGAACATAATCGAGCAAACAATTGGCGTCCTCAAGCAGCGGTTCCGCTGCCTGGATCGTTCCGGCGGATCTCTGCAGTATTCCCCGGACCGAGTGTCCCAATTCGTCGTTGTTTGCTGCATGCTGCACAACCTGGCTCTCCGCAGGACTCAGGCACTGCCACCTCACGTTGGACCACCACCTCAGGAGGAGGAGCAGGAGGAGCATGAGGAGGAGGAGCAGGAGGAGGAGGAGTACCATCCCAGGAGGGAGCGAGAAGGTCCAAGGGCTGTCCATCGGCAGCTTATTGAACGTCCCTTCTAAGCCCCCTGTCAGGGAATGCCTTGTGGCCATGAAGGAACATGAACGCAGCCGCTCCGCAAGCCCTCAGCCGGCGAAGGCAACAAACACTTACAGCAACAAACATGGACACTCTGAATAAAGAGAAATCTTTATTTTAGACCAATGAAACCCCTTCCCACATGAAACCCAGAAACATTCAACGGCCCCAAAAAACAGTACATCAAATGACTCACTCCCACAACCTGGGGAGGAATAACTGAACATTTGTTCAAAAATGGCCTTCATCCTCGGCCTTAACCCAAAAAACATCCCCAGAAACAAAACAACCATCCCCAAAAGAAACATAGGCATCGCCATATAAAATAACACTTGGCCACACCGTCTACTTATTGGGCCGCGAGGGCGAGACCTTGTCGAGCCTTTTGGGGCCCCTGCCCGGCCTGCTGCTCCTCCGCAAGCTCTGCCCAGTGGCTGCTGCGAGGCTGGGGAAAGGCTCCTGAGGGTCAGATGTCCTTCCGGCAGATGCCCTTGGGGGGCGGCCTAGACGGGGTTTGCCCCTCGAGGGGCCGGCTGGTGATTGGCGCAGCTGTGCCTGGCCAACATCATTCGCAGCCGCTTGCCGTTGAGGCGCCACTGGGGGAGTGGCGGTGACGGCTGGAGGAATGTGTGCAATCTGGCGGATGGTCGGCCCTGGCTGGTGATGTGGCACTCTGGCACTCGCCCGGGCCCGCACTGCAGCATGCGCACCAATCTGCCGAAGGGCAGCCCGCTGTGCTGCTGCAGCGCGGCGGGTGTCCAGGTGATGCCTGGCTGACGCAGCGCGTGTGGCAGCAGTCAGTGCCCCTGTTGCCCTGGTCTGCGACCGCAACAGAGCAGCCACTGTCTGGACGGCATCACTGATCAGCCGGCCACTCGCGGCATGTGAGGCCCCGAACTCGCGCACACTACTAGCCAGGGACTCGATGGCCTCAGGCATCCGTGCCACTACCCCCATCAGCTCAGTGTGCTGGCGATCCGAATCCTGGGCCATTTGATCGAGGTGGCGCGCCTCCTCTGAGTTGAACGTGGCCGGACTGGAGTCCGGACTCTCCCGCTGGGGAGCAGGGGGCAGAGCTGGCCGACCCTTGCCACGTTGCCGGCGGCGACTGGGCCCAGCAACTGCACTCCCCTCCGATCCTTCCCCCCTCTGGGGGGAAGGCCGCGGACCAACCGCAGCCCTCCTGGGTTGCTGGACGCCACTGGTCCCAGCAGCTCCACTCCCCTCCGACACTTCCTCCAGGCTCTCCTCCAGGGAAGATGTGTCCACTACTTCGGCATCTGCAGCCACACCTGACTGCTGCCCTGATGGTCCGCCTTCCTGTTCCTCCTCCTCCTCCTCCTCGGAGGGGCTGTCACTGGCAGCTTCAGGGAGCTCCTCGTCACCAGCTGAAAGCAGGAAGGCACAAGAGTAGCTTTAGAGTGAGGAGAGGGCGTCAGCGAGGGAGGCATGACTGGTGGCATTCAGCGCATTGGTCGGACAATGGCAAAGGAGGTAGATCGGATGCGCAAGTGCGACGAGAGAGGTCCAAAAGGTGATGTCCATACCATTGTGGCCCAGAAGAGGGTCGGCATCTCCACAGGCGACGGGCACAATCACCCGGGGTCCCATGAGGCGACTCATGCGCTCCTCCAGGGGAGTGAGCTCCTGGATCTGGGGGCGGCCTCCCCCGGTCTGCTCCTGGTGCCTTCGGTTGTTGGCAAGTTTTGCCTGCAAGAGAAAGGACGGCCTGTAAGTACGGTGTGTAGCCCTGATGTGGTGTGCGCTGCCTCCCATGGTGGAATAGCTTGGCCAGTGTGTAGCCCTGATGTGGTGTGCGCTGCCTCCCATGGTGGAATAGCTTGGCCAGTGTGTAGCCCTGATGTGGTGTGCACTGCCTCCCATGGTGTAAAGTGCAGAATGTGCAATTGATGTTCATGACTGTCCCATAGCTGCTGACTGAGGGCTGGCCATTAGGGCTTTCAGGTCCTTTTGCCCATCATGTCAGGTGTACATGCAAGGATGAGGAGGAGACTGGGAAGGGTACTCACCCTGACAATCCTGGTCAGGTCATTAAACTTCTTCCGGCATTGGACATTGTCCCTGGGGGCATCGCCGGTGGCCGACACCCAGCGGGCGACCTCCCTCCAGGCTTTCCTATAGACGCTGGTGGGAGGCTTCCTGCCAGTGTCCGGGAACAAGATGTGCTGTCTCTTCTCCAAGGCCCTCACCATCACCTTCAAGTCATGGGCTGAGAAGCGCAGGGCACGCACACGGGCCTTCTGTACCGTTGCCATGGCTCCTTCTGATCACCAGCAGTGTTCAGGCCTAGCTGGAAGGCTGCAGTGTGCAGGCCGTTGCAGCAGAGCAAGTCGACCCTTCCCCCTTTAAGAGCTGGCCGGCGCCACGGTGTCTGCTGTCAATCAAGAAATGACCGCACCTGCGCTGCGCCCGGCCTCGGCGCTATCCCTCAGCACCGCCGGCTTAGCGCCTAAAGATAGGTGTGCATCGCCAGTTTTAGCGTTCAAGCAACCTCTTAGGGCGAAGCTACTGAATATTGGCGAAGTGCCATCGACTTTGCGCCGGGCGCAAACTTTAGCGCCCACCCGACTTTACTGCCCCAAAAGTGGCTATACTGAATTTCTAGGCCATAGAGTCATAGAGTTATACAGCACAGAAAGAGGCCCTTCAGCCCATCGTGTCTGCGCCGTCCATCAAGCCCTGTCCAATCTAACCCCATTTTCCAGCATTTGGTCCATAGCCTTGTATGCAATGGCATTTCAAGTGCTCATCCAAATGCTTCTTGAATGTTGTGAGGGTTCCTTCCTCTACCACCCTTTCAGGCAGCGAGTTCCAGACTCCAACCACGCTCTGGGTGAAAAAGTTCCTCCTCAAATCCCCTTTAAACCTCCTGCCCCTTACCTTGAATCTATGCCCCCTTGTTATTGACCCCCCTACTAAGGGGAAAAGTTCCTCCTTTATCTACCCTATCTATGCCCCTCATCATTTTGTACACCTCAATCAGGTCCCCCCTCCGCCTTCTTTGCTCCAAGGAAAACAACCCCAGCCTGTTTAGTCTTTCTTCATAGCTGAGGCGCTCCATCCCAGGTAACATCCTGGTGAATCTCCTTTGCACCCCCTCCAAAGCAATCACATCCTTCCTATAGTGAGGCGACCAGAACTGCACACAGTACTCCAGCTGTGGCCTTACCAGCGTTTTGTACAGCTCCATCATAACCTCCCTGCTCTTATACTCTATGCCTCGGCTAATGAAGGCAAGTATCCCATATGCCTTTTTAACCACCTTATCTACCTGTTCCGCTGCCTTCAGGGATCTATGTACATGTACACCAAGGTCCCTCTGACCCTCTGTACTTCCTAGGGTCCTACCACTCATTGTGTATTCCCTTGCCTTATTTGTCCGTCCAAAATGCATCACCTCGCACTTTTCAGGGTTAAATTCCATTTGCCACTTTTCCGCCCATCTGACCAACCCGTTTATATCGTCCTGTAGCCTGAGGCTTTCCTCCTCGCAATTTACCACCCCACCAATTTTCGTGTCATCTGCGAACTTACTGATCATACCTTTTACATTCTCCTCCAAATCAATTATGTAGATCACAAACAGTAAGGGACCCAGCACCGATCCCTGAGAGATTGTGTAGATTGGGCCGATACTCTCTGGAGTTTAGAAGAATGAGAGGTGATCTCATTGAAACATACAAGATTCTGAGGGGGATTGACAGGGTAGATGCTGAGAGGCTGTTTCCCCTGGCTGGAGGGCCTTGAACTAGGGGGCATAGTCTCAGGTTACGGGGTCGGCCATTTAAGACCGAGATGAGGAGGAATTTCTTCACTCGGAGGGTTGTGAATCTTTGGCATTCTCTGCCCCAGAGGGCTGTGGATGCTCAGTCGATGAGTATGTTCATGGCTGAGTTAGATTTTTGAACTCTAGGGAAATCAAGGGATATGGGGATTGGGCGGGAAAGTGGAGCTGATGTCAAGGATCAACCATGATCTTATTAAATGGCGGAGTAGGCTTGAGGGGCCATATGGCCTACTCCTGCTCCTATTTCTTATGTTCTTAACTGTCTCGCAGTGCAACTGTTTCCCACTCCTTGAATTTTGCTCCCCCCCCCCTCTATATGTGTTAAATACATAGAGGGAGTATCTTCTCTGGATAAACAGAAAACCGTTGTAGATAAGATCAGTTATGAATGTATTTGCTTTTCCCATATTCTTGCTGCCGCGCTGTCTTGCAGGCTATTGACCCTCTTTGTTCTTGCAGGTGATTGCAGCTGAAGGGGAAATGAATGCTTCCAGGGCCTTGAAGGAAGCTGCTATAGTGATCTCCGAATCTCCAGCAGCACTGCAGCTTCGCTATCTGCAGACCCTCACCACCATAGCTGCGGAAAAGAACTCCACCATTGTATTCCCTCTACCAATGGACCTGGTGCAAAACATTATGGGGGCAGGAAAGTCACATAACTAGACACAAACCTTGACTGCAGTTTATATGTATGTTTTTCAATGACACACAGTTTTGGTTAGGATTACTTTAAAAAAAAATTTCCATGTTGTAATAACAGTAAGCAAGGGTACTGGTTTATATCGGGGGTGGATTAACAGCTAGACCTTAACTGGCTACTTCTACTGATAGTTCACTTTATGTAAATGCTTCTATTTTTGAACAATTTGATTCTTTGTTAAAGCAATGAGCCAGTGAAATGTATACAGTGATGGGCAAATTCATGGCATGCAGATGTCCACTAGACCTGAATGGACTGTGGCTTTACCATTGCAATTTTCATATTTCTGTAGTTGTAGTTTTGACCTGAATGTATGTTTGTTTGTTTTATAGCCATTCATTGGTGAAGCCAATAATATTCTCCGCACATTTACTGGTTTGATTTAGCGCAGTGATGTACGGATGCCTTTGTTCCATTTTCATCGCACAATGCAGTCGCAATCCTAAAACCTGTCCAGTTTAAATAAAGCCAATGCCATTTAACTCTGTGCTGTTCAGAATCCTTGGCAAAGGATTTTCACTCATTATGTGATGCCATTGAATTTTTGGAATTCAGTGTTGCACACACCTCACCTTGCTGCCTCCACCCCCCATGATTTTACATAATTTTTAAAAATGTAATTAGAGGACTTGTATCAAAGCATGTAGTTTATTTATGAATTTAATTTCTGTATATTCTATGGAACCTACACGTTTTGAACTTGATGTGTTAAAATCTTGTGCCCACTATTTTGCCTATATCAAAGGTCTGGATGGGAACTAATTAGACTGAAACCAAGAATTCAAAAAAATAATCCACCAAGCAGAGATTTGCAACCTTACTACGATCTAAAGAGCGTACATGGTTGGTGCCTTTAATGTGAAATACTCTAGTTACTTTTCCCATAAATTTATTGTACCTATCACGTTCCACCCACCCATGATGGAACGCGTATTAGTGCATTGCCCATTTAAATCTGTCTGACAAAACTCCGTACCGACTGGTACTTGGCCAGTATTGAGTATTGCTGCGTGCCTCTTAATTGGCACTTCAGACTGTCCGATCCATACAGCAGATTGGTGATGGGTGACGACACACCCGCTATGTGTGAAAACTTAAAAATGGATCTTTAAGTGGAGGGAGGGAGGGGTGAATTAAATGTAAGAATCAAATGGAATTTTTTTTTTCAAACCAAGTCTATGTGATTGGGGAAATGCTCTGTATCCAACTTTGCTAAAATGCTCCTCCTCCTCTGTTAACATGACCAGCTGTTATTTTGTTGTGTGATTTGTCATATTCCTAACTCGAGCAATCCTTTTTAAGTGTACCCAGCCACCTACACCAAGTACAGTACTTCACATGACATGCATGCTTAGACCATTGCCCATTAAACCCATTTGCTATCGGATTGGCTGGGATGAGTGCTACGTAAGTGAACATCACAGACGTTAAAAATTCTTGCCCCGATTCTTTTGTGCTGAAGTCTAGCTTTTGTTGCCGATTCATTGCATTGTGAATCTACTGTGCGTTTAGTTTCATGGCGTAATTCAAAAGTTAAGTCGCTCCAAGTGGTGCATTACCTCGCCATTCTGCCTGTGAGGTTTGTAGGGGAATGCTGCTGGGCTTAGTGCAGTGCAAACAAAGCCCAAGCCCAAGTCTAACACTAGAATCTACCTAAGGGGCAGAATCATAACGCCCATCCTTGGTTGATGGGATTGGCTGGGCTCTGGGAAGATGGTAGTAATGTGAAGCCTGCAGAGTTCAAACTTGACCCCCTTAGGGAGCCATACCATAGTACTATGGTTACAAATAGGTTTGTGCTGTGTCCAGGGTTCAGCAAACTCCAGAACAATGGTCAACCAACGGGGGTGGGGACGGTCGATGTTATGCTGGAGTAGTTCAGGTGGTTCGGCGTGCTTGAGAGGTTAAAAAAAAACTTGGACAGTGGCCTGATCGGGAAGGGAGAAAGAAATGCTTCTTAAAGTTTCATGTGAGAAGTGGGTTCTGTTTTAAGCCCAGTTTGTTGATTACTTTATAGAATGTAATGTTGCTGTAGGATCTTTGTTCTTATAATTCACTGATATTGGTAGTAAACTGAGCTTCACTATGAAACTGTTGTACCGTTAACATTTCTAGTGTATACTTTATATTAAAAAAAACACTGCTTAAATACTTGCAGTCAAATCAATGTGCCTGTCACTGGAGTGGATGCTTCTGAGACCTAAATAATACCGACACTGGGGAAATCTTTTTTGTTAACACTCTGACATAAGTGATAGTGGTAGGAACGTGAGTTAATCAGCTTGGTGTGTAATGGTGGGGCTTTCGTGTGCTCATTTCACCGGAGAAAGTGCCAATTTGCATCTACTCGATCTCGATCGCTGTGCTCCATGTCTGTTGCTAACCATCTCGCACGCACAAGCTGCTTTGCCGTCTAGAATATTATATTGGATCTGCATTTGATGTTTCATTATTTTCTACTGATGAAACTCATTCAACAGTGGCACCTGATCACATGCATATTCACAGGCAGCAAACATCATTGGGAACGGAAAAAAAACATTGGGACTGGGGGCGGGGGCATTGTGTTTAGTGCACTGCCCCTTTTTAACTTCAAGATGCTGGGTCTGAGTGCAGCCCAGACTGATGTGACGTGAGTCTACACTCTGCTGGGTGCATGTGAAATGAGTTTGGGCCGTTTAGCACTAAACTGGCAATCTCACAGGTGCTCACTGTGGTGGAAAATGGAACAAAGCCACACTGGTATAGTAGGAGATGCTGCTCTAAGGTTAAGAGTTGAGGCATGTCGTTGGAGCAGGGTGAAAACAACTTTGCTCTGTATCTGGCCATGCTGTACTTCACCCGGGAGCGCTTGATACTGATATTGGCAGAGAGAAGTGGGTCATCCTTCACCTGGAAGAGTCCAAAAAAAATACTTGGCCAGACATAATTTCTGCAGATTTTTTTTTTATGTACTTCCCTCGTCACCATTTATCGCTGAGTCACAACATACCCAGCACTGCACCAGATGGTTTTTTTTTTCCACATTCACTTTAAAAGTGACTATTCGCGCACCTTTTTTTTTTGTCTTTCTCTAAAATCCAAACCTGTAGCCAATTTGGATTGGAATCAGCACAGCCTGAGTCTGAATGGGGCACGACTAGAAGGCAAAGCTCACTGTTCAAGAAACCAAGAAAGCCAGGTCTGCTTAGACTTACCCTAGGTTGCCACATTTTTGACCAAGGCAGGGTTTTAGAGGCCTTACAACTCGATGCTATATGCTGTATAATTTTACTGCTCCTGAAGTTCATGAATGTAAATGGAGCAACATTTTAGAATGTACACTATATATGTAATAACCAAGGCAATTGCTTTACTTCCAAAAATGAATGCTTTTATTTTATCATTGATATAATGTTTCTGAAAGCATGTTCAATAATTGGTGTAGTGTACTTTTATAATCTTGCAATGCATTTAATAAATGTTATTAAACTAAGTCTTGTTTCTATATTTATAACTTCCTCACTTTTTTTTAAGACTCGTAAATGTGCACTTTGTGTTTCTCACTGAGTGGAGGAGCACCCACACGAAGCCATCACCCACACGAAGCCATCACCCACACGAAGCCATCACCCACACGAAGCCATCACCCACACGAAGCCAGCACCCACACGAAGCCATCACCCACACGAAGCCATCACCCACACGAAGCCATCACCCACACGAAGCCATCACCCACACGAAGCCAGCACCTACCCAGCAAAGGCTTGCTCCACCCAATCGCAGGCTCCATTGGCTGCAGTTCCTTTCAGCGCACTAGTCCAACGTTGCATCTGTCCTTTTTTTCCTCTTTCCCCAACCAGAAAAATAAATCAATTGTGACGGCAGTATGAACAACATTGCGTTCATATAGCAGCTTTCATGACTGCGGGGACACCCTAACGCACACCAGCCAATCAAGTACCTAACGAAGTGTAGTCGCTGTTGTAGGGAAATGCAGTAGCCAATGTGTGCGCAGCAAAATTCTACAAACAGCAATGACCAGATAATCTCTGTGTAATGTTGGATGGTCAGGATAAATCCCTTGCTCTTCATATTGTGCCTCGTGTTTTTATGTCTACCTTGGAGGTAAAGCATAGCCTCGGTTTAATACAAAAGCAAAATACTGCGGAAATCTGAAATAAAAACAGAAGATGCTGAAATACTCAGCAGGTCAGGCCTCATCTGTGGAGCGAGAAACAGTTAATGTTTCAGGTCGATGACCCTTCATCAGAACTCGGTTTAATATCTCATCCAAAAGATGGCACCTCTGGCACTGTAGCACTCCCTCAGTACTGCGCCGAGGTGTCGGCAGTGTAGCACTCCCTCAGTATGGCACTGAGGTGTCGGCAGTGTAGCACTCCCTCAGTACTGCACTGAGGCGTCGGCAGTGTAGCACTCCCTCAGTACTGCGCCGAGGTGTCGGCAGTGTAGCACTCCCTCAGTACTGCACCGAGGTGTCGGCAGTGTAGCGCTCCCTCAGTACTGCACCGAGGAGTCAGCAGTGTAGCACTCCCTCAGTACTGCACCGAGGTGTCAGCAGTGTAGCACTCCCTCAGTACTGCACCGAGGTGTCGGCAGTATAGCGCTCCCTCAGTACTGCACCGAGGTGTCGGCAGTGTAGCCCTCAGTACTGCACCGAGGTGTCGGCAGTGTCGCGCTCCCTCAGTACTGCACTGAGGTGTTGGCAGTGTAGTACTCCCTCAGTACTGCTCCGAGGTGTCGGCAGTGTAGCACTCCCTCAGTACTGTACCGAGGTGTCAGCAGTGTAGCACTCCCTCAGTACTGCACCGAGGTGTCGGCAGTGTAGCACTCCCTCAGTACTGCACCGAGGTGTCGGCAGTGTAGCGCTCCATCTGTACTGCACCGAGGAGTCAGCAGTGTAGCACTCAGTACTGCACCGAGGTGTCGGCAGTGTAGCGCTCCCTCAGTACTGCACCGAGGTGTCGGCAGTGTAGCACTCAGTACTGCACCGAGGTGTCGGCAGTGTAGCACTCAGTACTGCACCGAGGTGTCGGCAGTGTAGCGCTCCCTCAGTACTGCACTGAGGTGTTGGCAGTGTAGCACTCCCTCAGTACTGCTCCGAGGTGTCGGCAGTGTAGCGCTCCCTCAGTACTGCGCCGAGGTGTCGGCAGTGTAGCGCTCCCTCAGTACTGCGCCGAGGTGTCAGCAGTGTAGCGCTCCCTCAGTACTGCGCCGAGGTGTCGGCAGTGTAGTGCTCCCTCAGTACTGCGCCGAGGTGTCGGCAGTGTAGCACTCCCTCAGCACTGCACCGAGGTGTCAACCTAGGTTATCTGCTCAAGACCTGGAGTGAGGCTTGAACTTATAACCTGATTCCAACAAGAGTGCTGCCACTGAGCTAAGGCTGACATACTAAGCTATTTGAAGGGTGTTTGCTGGTTGGAGTACTACTAAACCAGCACAACATTGTTCTTAGTAACCCTAAACCAGTTTAAGGGATTTGTTGAAACACATCTACCGCAGCAAGGTGATGGAGTGCAAATAATTTTCTAAACAACACGAGGGACATTGGTGCTGTTGATTAGAACTATCTTCTACTTTTAGCATCTACAGTCAGGAATGACTACTCTCCAGGTGACATTTCCGTTTCGCACACCTGTCTGAGGCTGCCAGTTTGTACCTCCCACTATCTAATTTAAGGTGATAGGTTAAGTGAAGACTTCCAGAAGTCGAGAAGCAGCTGCACAGTGCGTGTCAGTATCTACTGCACACAAACCTGCTTGTCACAACAGAAGGGGCCTGTCAGGTGAAAGAGGCACTGCAAAAGATAACGAGGCTGATCTCTGCTGTCAAGAATATGAGAAATGCCTGGGGGGGGGGAACTAAGGATGAAATCAACTGGGCTGAAGGACCTCTTGCAATCCATCTGAGATAGGATCTGGAACCATATGCAGGATCAAAGGGTCCGAGCTCAGTTGAGATTATTGTGATGCTCAGAGGGGCATTCTAATGATCCTGAGCTTCGATTACTCATTGTGTCACCTTGAATTCTGTGTGTAATGGCATTTTATACAAGGACCATTGTGACCTCTCATCCACAGTTCAATGAGGTTATGTCCTCATCTCCAATTTTGACTCATTCCTTTGCAGGCGGAGCTGCTCCGCGTGTTAGAATCATAGAATGGTTACAGCACAGAAGGAGGCCATTCGGCCTGTCGAGCCCGTGCCAGCTCTCTGCAAGAGCACTTCAGCTAGTCCCACCCCCCAACTCCCCCCCACCACCCCGGCCTTTCCCCGTAGTGTTAGAAATCAGGGGTGCCCAAAATGTATATGGTTCTGCAAATAAAATTGTGACATGAATAACGCTGTGTTTACATGATTGCATTAGAACTGGAGACAAAAGGTCTCTTCAGACTAGTATTAGAATAATTAGACAGATGCCTAGAATCTGCCTTTGTTTTAGTTCTCTACGGATGTTATAGCATTCTGCAGTGTGACGGTCATATATAAGCTTGTTTCCAAGCTAACTATCTGCTGTTTTCAAGTTAGGATTTCAACCTTGTTTATGTATCTCTAATTGGACCAACTAAGGCTCAATGCCTAAGTTTCTTCTTTTATTACTAATAACCATGTTATAATACTAACCTAGGAATCAGAGTTAGTTTAATAGAACTGCTTGCAAAGATAATTAAAAGTTAATTAGTATAAAAGACATAGAATAAAAGGAATTTAGGGGAGTTAAGGTATCCATCTCAGGATGGAACAGTCTGTTAGATTAAAGGGAGATAGTTTGGATAACGGCAGGATCAGCAAGACAATGCTGAAGTGGGCCCCTTGATGGAAAGGGTACAAGGCCAGGCCGAGTACCAATTGTACCAGGGAGGATAGGGACCAGGGAGATAGGACGAATTCCAACGGAGGAACCTTCAAAATGTAAAAACAATAAGACAAATTGGCTGAGACCATGAGACCCCTTTTGGGGAGGGCTTTCATCCAAGAATTGAGACAAAGAACTCAACGCCCCATTGGGTACTGAGGTTTATGGGGAACCTCTAAAGGTTAAATGGTCTTGTCAATCATTTGGCCTCAGGCCCACCCCTAAAAAGAGAATAAAAATAACACCCTGAGGGCTTGCCCACTCAGACGGTGGCGGGGAGAGCCAAGCAGAAGTTGGGCTGGTCGAACACTCTTTTGAGAGTGATCCCATGCTCACCAACTCAGAGGTTCTAGACGAGAGGAAGAGAGGCCACAAGCCTGAGAACTGTTCCCGCACGCCAGCCGCCTGTCTGATCGGGACCGGTACCAGCTGCTTGTCACGGTTGTAAGTTTTTGCTGTATAACTAGCATGTTATATTCCGTCTTAAATTCTGATTAAACACAATAAACCCACCATATTGGTTTGCAGTTGATCCTGATTATTTGAAAGACTAGAGATAAGTTACTAATTGGCCTAATCTCAACAGTAGCCCTGCAATTGTTTTTCCTTCAGGTACTTATCCAATTCCCTTTCGAAAGCCACGAATGAGTCTGCCTCCACCAACCTCTCAGGCAGTGCATTCCAGACCATAACCACTCGCTGCATAAAAAAGTTTCTCCTCATGTCGCCTTTGGTTCTTCTGCCAATCACCTTCAATCTGTGTCCTCTGATTCTCGAACCTTCCGCCAATGGGAACAGTTTCTCCCTATCTACTCTGTCTAGACCCCTCATGATTTTGAACATCTCTATCAAATCTCCTCTCAACCTTCTCTGCTCTAAGGAGAACAACCCCAGCTTCTCAGTTTATCCACGTAACTGAAGTCCCTCATCCCTGGAATCGTTCCTGTAAATCTTTTCTGCACCCTCTCTAAAGCCTTCACATCCTTCCTAAAGTACGGTGCCCAGAATTGGACACAATGGGCCAGTAATTCCTGTCCCAACGCGTGAGTACGGACGGGGTACTCACGCGTGGGCCCGGAGGAATTGCCGGTTTTCAGCATGCACAACGCATGCGGGGAAAACCGGCATTTCCTCTCCTCTGACCCAAGGGGTTAAGAGGCAGAACGCGTGCGAGGTTTCAGGTAGCGCGTGCGCGCTGAACTTCCTTTTTTTTTGAAGAGTTGCCCGTGGGGAAAAGACTCCGGTTTTTACGAGTGAAAAAAGCCGCCGTAAGTACTTACTTTTAACAGGTAAGTGGTCTGTTAAGTAAAATTAGAAAAATTTTCCACAGGTTCATTATTTTTGAAGACTTTACAGTAAGGTAAGTGTATTTTTAGCCCCGATTTTTTATATAATAATTTTTTTCAAAATTTAAAATTATTGTTTAAAATAGTTTTTTACAGTTATTTATAGTTCATTTAAGTAGTGCGATGTTTTTTAAAATTTTCTTTCAAGTTTAAGTAGTGTTTTGGGGCCAGGAGTTTTCATGAGTTTGACAGTTCTTACTATCAAACTCATGAATGAACTTTTGCAACCTCCCATTGGTTGCCCAGTGCTCGCGTGATCCCAGCCGGCTCATCGCACTAAGTACGCCGCTGGGTCACGCACGCACAGCGCGGCAGGACCTGAAGCGGGCCAGTGACAGGAAATGCAATGCGGGCCAGGATTGAAATGTCAGCGCGCCGGGTAATTGCACATCGGGGGCTTGCACGCGCGGCAAGCCCCCGAACCTAATTTCTGGGCCATTACTCCAGTTGAGGCCGAACCAGTGTTTTATAAAGGTTCATCATAACTTCCTTGCTTTTGTACTCTATGCCTCTATTTATAAAGCCCAGGATCCCATATGCTTTTTAAACTGCTTTCCCCTGCCCTGCCACCTTCAACGATTTGTGCACATATACCCCCAGGTCTCTGTTCATGCACCCCCTTTAGTTTATATTGCCTCTCCTATTTCTTCCTACCAAAATGTATCACTTAGCACTTTTTTGTGTTAAATTTCATCTGTCACGTGTCCGTCCATTCCACCAACCTGTCTATGTCCTCTTCAAGTCTATCACTATCCTCCTCACTGTTCATTATATTTCTAAGTTTTGTGTCATCTGCAAATTTTGAAATTGTGCCCTGTACACCCAAGTCCAAGTCATTAATATATATCAAGAAAAGTATTGGTCCTAGAACCGACCCCTGGGGAACACCACTGTATACCTTCCTCCAGTCCGAAAAACAACCGTTCACCACTACTCTCTGTTTCCTGTCACTTAGCCAATTTCGTATCCATGCTGCCACTGTCCCTTTTATTCCATGGGCTTCAACTTTGCTGGCAAGCCTATTATGTGGCACTTTATCAAATGCCTTTTGGAAATCCATGTACGCTACGTCAACCGCATTGCCCTCATCAATCCTCTCTGTTACCTCAGCAAAAAACTCAATCAAGTTAATTAAACATGATTTGCCTTCAACAAATCTGTGCTGGCTTTCCTTAATGAATCCAAGTGACTGTTAATTTTGTCCCGGATTATTGTTTCTAAAAGCTTCCCCACCGCCGGTGTTGTTTTGAGAAAGGCCTCCACTGCTGATAATGCCAGTGCCCAAGATTTGAGTCTGGACTAGGATTATAAGCAAAACGTCACTTCTGCTTAAACCAGGTTTAGCTGAGCTTTGCTGAAAAATCATTTAAAGAAATGAATGTTTTCTTAACGCTTTTTGCTGATTGCATTTCCACCAAGAGCCGCCTCACATGCTGGAAATGGAGATGTTTGAAAACTAAAAGTTTGGTTGGGTTCCTTGGTACCACGGCTCTGAGCATGCTCATTTTCAGCACCCCTGTGAGCTTTGCATTGGTTAATCGGTGTGTAAAAATCAGTCAGTGGAAACCCTCAGGAATGCCCAGAATTCTGACAGTCTTATAGTGTGGGTTTTATGCTGTACTGAGCTGACCACATAGTGTGAGGTTTATGTCCAACAGCTGTGACTTCTCTAATGCAAAGTTTCACCTTGTAGTTAAAAACAAACCACATTCAGCTTCTAAAGCTGTGTTAATAGAATATCTCTTGTATTCTCTCTCTTTTATGTCCTTAAAATATATCTACTTTTACTCTTTAGTTGTGTTCTTGATTAGATTTTTTTATGCTCCGTTTAGCCTTTCACTTTTTTTTCCCACACTCTGCTTAATAGTATTTTGGCTGATAAGTAGGATGGAAGACTAACACCAGCTACATAGTGCCAGACAGTGCTGCTGGCTCAGTCACATTAGAGATGTTATCATCAGCCAGTACCTATCATGAAGCAAATAATTGATAATTCATTGACATTGCAATTGTATCCTCTTTGAATGGATGTTGGTAATAGAGTAAAACAACTTTGCAAATTTAGACTTGGGAGATGGGTACTTTCCCACATAAATGTCATGGGATCCTAAATAGTCGTGGTATTACATGGAATTTACAGCACAGAAATAGCCCATTCAGCCCAACTGGTCTGTGTCAGTGTTTATGCTCCACACGAGCCTCCTCCCACCCTACTTCCTCTCACCCTATCAGCACATCCTCCAATTCCTTGCTCCCTCATGTACGTATTGAGCTTCCCCTTAAACGTGCCTGTGCTATTCGCCTCAACCACTCCCTGTGGCAGCGAGTTCCACATTCTCACCACTCTCTGGGTAAAGAAGTTTCTCCTGAATGTACAGAAAATCGTTTCAGTACTTTAGACAACACCAGAAGTGTACTTTTAAAACTGGAGAGGACACACTGTAGCGTCAAGTTAATACAAACTGGAGTGCTCCACCGAGTGACTGAATTGAGCAGTTTTGATCACAATAATACTCAGTCTTAAGACAGTGGAATGGCGTAGCAGAGTTTATCTATCTTTCTGTCTGTTTGTCTGTATATCCTGCTGCAATCTGTATCTACGGTTTATTGGAGACAGCCTCATTTTAAACAGAACGCAGGCTGTAACTATAAGAACCCTCTTCCAGTTATCTCTGTCGCTATTGGGTATTACTTAACCTGTGCTCAGTGCCAACTCTGGTCGCCTGGTTGGGTGGTGGAGATGCAGGGACAATGTTCTGCACCCTGCCACTTCATTGTGCATTGCAGCAGAAATTCCTACAGTGTTTACATTTTGAGTTCTGTTAACCACAGACACTGCATTGCAACTCTCAAGCCTGGCAAAACCAGTCCAGTTACAAACTAAGTCACTCCTGCCGCTGGGTCTCATGACATGAGTATTTTTTTAATTTTAAATCTGACTATGCATGCGGTATGGCGTTTGAACATGACTTAGCGTGGGACGACAGGACTGTGACTATTTTTATTTTGCAGGCCTGTTCCCTCCTGATTAGCGTTGCTGCAGTTTGCCAGTAGATGGATTGCAGGAAACTGTGGGTTTTTCGCACTTGTTCGGCAGGGGCCCCTTTGTCTCTGCAGCTTTCAGAGCTCCCTATTGGACCGTACAGCAGAAAGCAGCATACGCTGGAGCCTCAGTGTTACAGAATGATGCTGCAAAAAAAACTCTCATTCTAACCATGTTTTCCCCCCTTTGAATCTGACAGAAACACTTTTTCAGTTTGTGAAATGAGCTCGAGCCTGCCTCAGGTGAATCTCTGACAACAATGTACTCTGCCACCCCCCGTGTTTGTAACGAGGAGCCTCGATTCTAATCCGATAATACATTTTTCCAATTATTTTCTTTACCCACTCCTTTAGCTCCTCCTCTTTCTATAGACTATTTCACAGCTGGGAGTGACCTGTTGGATTCCACGATGTGATTTTGTAACTGGACACAAGTAGATGCACAAGAACAGCTCCCTGTAACTTGGTGTTTGAAATTCCTTTACGCTATTTTTAGCACTCTTTAATATATTTACATCAAGTTCTTGCGTCCAATATTTCAGCAATGTTCTTAACCTGTTTAAAAATAAGTGAACCGGCATGCACACAGAAGAATTTCAACTCATTGACCTCCCAGCCTGTCCCGTCTTCCCTCCCTATCAAGTAGCCAATGCTTTACGCCTTCCCAGTGGCCTGGTTGGGCTAATGAACTCTCCATGTGGGTAATCTAATCACAGGCTTAGACCAGCAGCTCTTCCATACAGCAGCCTCACACTGCGGTAAGATACTGTTTCTCCTGTTTTCTCCCCGCTGTCCTGAAAGCAGTGACTCATAGGGTCATAGAGTTATACAGCACAGAAAGAGGCCCTTCGGCCCATCGTGTCTGCGCCGGCCATCAAGTCCTGTCTATTCTAATCCCATTTTCCAGCACTTGGTCCGTAGCCTTGTATGCTATGGCGTTTCAAGTGCTCATCTAAATGCTTCCTGAATGTTGTGAGGGTTCCTGCCTCTGCCACCCTTTCAGGCAGTGAGTTCCAGATTCCAACCACCCTCTGGGTGAAAAAGTTTTTCCTCAAATCCCCTCTAAACCTCCTGCCCCTTACCTTGAAACTATGCCCCCTGATTATTGACCCCTCTACTAAGGGGAAAAGTTCCTTTCTATCTATCCTATCTATGCCCCTCATAATTTTGTACACCTCAATCAGATCCCCCCTCAGCCTTCTCTGCTCTAAGGAAAACAACCCCAGCCTGTCCAGTCTCTCTTCATAGCTGGAGCACTCCAGCCCAGGTAACATCCTGGTGAATCTCCTCTGCACCCTCTCCAATGCAATCACATCCTTCCTATAGTGTGGCGACCAGAACTGCACACACTATTCCAGCTGTGGCCTAACTAGCGTTTTGTACAGCTCCATCATAACCTCCCTGCTCTTATATTCTATATTGAATTTGGGTGAGGAGTCAGTGGATGACCAGTGCCTATGGAACTGCACTGCAATATGCCTCACTGCTTTCAGAACAGGTGGAGGGAAACTTGCTTGGATAGACCAGTTTGGCAAAATGTGAGGGAAAGCTTCCCAATTCCACCTCCCCCCCGCCCCAACCCTCATGAACACGTCATGAAAATTGTTCAAGTTCACTTGTATAAAGCAGCACCTTCCACCTCTGCACGCTAGTGAATTTATCAGGCTTCCTCTTGCAAACCAACACCTTAGCCCTCAACTGCACAGTAGGATGTTGGCTAGTCTTCCGAATTAAATTGCAACCGACACAATCAGAAGTGACACTTATTCCGATATTAGCTGAATACTTACAGGTATATCAGGCCTCAGTAATTCAGGATGATCCTCAGAATCCTACTGAACATAGCTAAACGTTCATAATTGTTCAAATCCGTAACAATTTATACATTCTATGATCGAGTGAGCAGCCTTTAGTTTTAAATGGGAAGCGAGGGGATTACAAATTCACCAATTTCACCTAAACCCCCCCCCCCACACAACAGAACGAGCAGCAATATCAACACCTCACGTCCTACAGTGTTTACCTAGAATGGATTAGTGGCAAAAGGGTCCATTTTGTTGAAGAATCTCATCGAAATTTAGTTGCGACATATGGCAGTTCTGAAAGTAATTTACTGAGCATTGGGGAGTGGTGAATTCGTTAAATAAGGCTCATCACAGTGCGACCTTCTGTCACTTTCTTAACAAAATGTCAAATAATATCTGGTTACAAACTGATAGGCGTGCAGCGCTGTGCTGGTTGTGGTATTTACGTGTCAGTGATTAACGATCCTAGCTATAAACGAGCTTTTAACTTGTCTCTGCCCTGTCCTGCCACCCAGATGTGGTAACAATTTCCTGTTGTCAAGGCTCGGCAGTTCTGGCTCTGTCCTTCAGCAATTAAAAGAATCTATTTCTAAATTCTGTAACGATTTTTCTTCTGTCTTTCTCAACAGGGGAAATGTTGCTTATGGAAGCGGTCACGTTCTGCTGTAGCTTTTTTTCCCCACAATAGTAAATTATCCTGTGATAGTGATTCTAAAACAATGTATGAAATCTAAGAATAAAAGAAGCTGCATTTATATAACGCCTTTTACAAGCTTAGGTCATCCCAAAGCACTTCACGGCCAATTAAGAACTTTTACAGCGTGGTTACTGTTGTAATGTAGGGAAATATGGCAGCCATTTTGCACACAGCAAGATCCCAAAAACAGCAATGAAATAAATGACCAAATAATCTGTATTAGTGATGTTGGTAGAGGGATAAATGTTGGCCAAGACACCCAGAAGAACTCCCCTGCTCTTCTTCAAACAATGCCTTGGGGAATCTTGTACGCCCACTTGATTGGATTTTGTTCACATATGGCCTATGATTATATCTCCATACACGGTCTCTCTTCTTGGATTACTAGACACAATGAATTGTGGTATAGCTGTGGTATGGAGCGGATGGGGGAGGTAGCCACTAGCAGCACCTACAACACAGGAATGCTTCTGTGGATCTGTTTGATCACCGTCCCCACTATAGCTGGTGATCCACTGGATCCATCTGCTAGGGTTGTCAGCAACTCCCAGATTGTCCGGGAGTCTCCCGGAATGGAAGATGGATCACCCGGGCACTGTTGCTAGCAAAGTACGGCTTTTTAAAAAAATTCATTGGACGTGGGCGTCGCTGGCAAGGCCAGCATTTATTGCCCATCGCTAATTGCCCTGAGGAAGGTGGTGGTGAGCCGCCTTCTTAAACTGCTGCAGTCCGTGTGGTGAAGGTACTCCCACACTGACTTTGTCACTGGAGGGAGGGGAGACAGGCGGGCAGCAAAGGTCGGTGAATCACAGCACGGAATCTTGTGGTTATTTCTATGTGAAACCTCAGCCTGGCCAAGGACAGGAAGCAGGCCTGGAGGCTCTGAGAAGAGCTGTAGGGTTCAGAGATTTACAATTGGTTTGCTGCTTTTTTTTTGGGGGGTGTCCCTTTCTTTGCCTTTCTGTTTTCTTGGCTCGGACATTCTCTTCTGTTTTGGTGCCTTTGTGGCAGCTGGTTTCTTGGCTCTTGCCTTCTTGGCTGGAGATATCTTGGCTACTGGTTTCTTCACCTTCTTTACTGCTTTCCCAAGTGTGTCCTTCTTAGCAGCTTTGAGGGAGCCCAAGGCCCCCGTGCCATGTGGTTGAATGTCACGTGATCAAATCTCCAGGAATACATCCGACCAGAGTTGACAACCTTACCTTCTGCTCCAGCGATGCCTTTGTCCCACTGCACCCCCTTAGCTTTGCTTTATGGATTTTTGTGGCATCTGTCATTTGTGTGTTCACCTTGCAGTGTGTTGTTTATTCACAAATCCCAAAACAGAAGACTATTAATGAATGGATACAGATAACATTCCTGTAAGATAGAAGATATATTCAAAGACTAAGGCCGCGATTTTGCCGGCGCTCAGAGGGCGGGTTTGGAGGCGGGTCACGCCTCCACGCAACTTTGCAAAGTGTCGGGTCTGCAAGTCCCGATCAGACCCAACACCAAACGGCGGGAGAGGTACATAAGGCAGTTAACAGCTTGTTAACTGCCTACATAATCCCATTTTAACAGGCTCTTCCTATTTTAGTACATTTTCAGCGTGTTGCCCGTCGTGCGACACACACGCCAGCTGATTGTGTCGGGTCCAGCAATTCGCTGAATTCTTGACAGCTGCTCCTGCAGCACAAAAGCGGACCTGTAACATGGTTGACTTTCAGATGCCAGAACTTTGTGTTTTGAGGTTTTGGAACACATTTTGCACATAAAGCAAAGCTTATGAGTGAAGTGGGACAAGGGCATCACTGGAGCAGATTGTCCACTCTGGTCGGATATATTTAAATTCATTAAATATATTCAAGAAGGAGTTATATATATTCCTTAAGGCTAAAGGGATCAAGGGATATGGGGAGAAAGCAGGGACAGGGTACTGAATTTGGATGATCAGCCATGATCTCATTAAATGGCGGAGCAGGCTCGAGGGGCCGAATGGCCTACTCCTGCCCCTATCTTCTATGTTTCTATGTATTCCTGGAGATTTGATCATGTGACATTCAACCACAT
This sequence comes from Somniosus microcephalus, assembly GCF_052327205.1. Lineage (NCBI taxonomy): Eukaryota > Metazoa > Chordata > Chondrichthyes > Squaliformes > Somniosidae > Somniosus > Somniosus microcephalus. The sequence continues at coordinate 19,044,247 of NC_141009.1, forward strand.
GACACAGGGGCCTTGTAAGTGGTTAAGCTGAGATCCATATGCACTGTGACCTCCTTGGAAAACCCTTTTCCCACATTGACTGAGTGCTTATAATTTCTATTCCTCAACTGAGATTTATACCAGCGGAATGGGAACCTCTCATCCTCGTCCTCAGAATCAGAGAAAGAGCAGCCGCGGCAGCAGCAGAACCAGGCACAACAACAGTAGCAGCAACAACAGGAGCGCCAACCTTCTCCTCAGCCAACTGATGCTGCACAGGGCAGAGGGCGTCAGCGCAGGGCTGTACTGCACCGCAGGAGATACCCCCAACACAGGGTTTACAGGCAGAGGATGAGCTTCCTCAACATGAGTGAGCAGCAGTGCCAAAGGAGGCTGAGACTTTCGCAAGAGGTAGTCGCACAATGCTGCACCAACACCTGGAGCCCAGAGGAGCAGATGGACACTCCTTACCAGTGGCTGTCAAAGTCACCACTGCATTCAACTTTTTTGCTTCAGGGTCCTTCCAGGGATCAGCAGCAGATATCAGCGGCATCTCCCAGTCGGCCGCACACACTTGCATCACGCAGGTTACCGATGCCCTCTTTGCAAAGTTGCACAGTTACATCCATTTCTCCATGGATGAAGCATGTGTAACCGCGCGTGCGGTTGGCTTTGCAAATATGGCAGACTTCCCAAGGATGCAGGACGTCGTAGACTGCACACATGTGGCCACTAGGGAACTCCATCACAACCCAACTGTATTTGTCAACCGCAAGGGCTTCCACTCCCTTAACGTCCAGCTGGTGTGTAACCACAGGAAGAACATTATGCATGTTTGCCCCAAGTTCCCTGGCAGTTGCCATGACTCGTTCATCCTGTGGCAGTCTAGTGTGCCTCAGCTGTTCAATCCGCCAACCCAACTTTCCGGATGGCTACTTGGAGGCAAGGGCTATCCCCTGAAGATGTGGCTAATGACAACGATGAGGAAGCCATCAAACGAAGCTGAGGAGCGCTACAATGTGAGCCACATTTCCACCAGAAGCATCATAGAGCAAACCATCAGCTTGCTCAAAATGTGATTCAGATGCCTCGTCAGATCTGGTAGAGCCCGACAGTACTCACCGGCCAGGGTCTTCAGAATCATCATGGTCTGCTGTGCACTGCACAACATCACACAGCAGCGTGGCTTACCACTGCCTGAGGAACAAGTGGCTCAGCGCACAGCCTCCTCCTCCTCAGAGGAGGAAGATGTTGCGGAGGTGGATGTGCCAGTTCCACCAGCACGCGAGCACATTGCTGCCCGTGAGGCAAGGGATGCACTAATCTATGCCAGAGGCGCTTAAGTTTACGAAGCAAACATGTGGCTGCCACATGGAAATGAGTGTCTAGCCGACCTTCTTAATACACCATACAGCATCTGTACAATAAACTGTGGGTTCCTATCACTCTCACCACCATCATTACAGATGAAAGGCGCCCTGACCCCTCACTGTGACACTTCCATTTCTGGGCACACATAGGCCAACTCTTTGAATCTTTGCCATCGCATTTCTTTATTACAATTGAAATAACAATGAGAATCTTCACTTTGTATTAGATCAAAACACCCAAGTGACTACCCCATGACTATTTGTGTGTTAACTTTCTCTTACGCGTGCTTCTATGTGGTAGAAACATAGAAACATAGGAGATAGGATCAAGAGTAGGCCATTCGGCCCTTCGAGCCTGCTCTGCCATTCAATGAGATCATGGCTGATCATCCAAATTCAGTACCCTGTCCCTGCCTTCTCCCCATATCCCTTGATCCCTTTAGCCTTAAGAAATATATCCAACTCTTTCTTAAATATATTTAATGAACTGGCCTCCACCGCCCTCTGTGGCAGAGAATTCCACAGGTTCACCACTCTCTGGGTGAAGAAATTCCTCCTCATTTCAGTCCTAAATGGCTTACCCCTTATCCTTAGACTATGACCCCTGGTTCTGGACTCCCCGGCCATCGGGAACATCCTTCCTGCATCTAGTCTGTCCAGGCCTGACAGAATTTTATAGGTTTCGATGAGATCCCCTCTCAGTCTTCTAAACTCCAGTGAGTATAAGCCCAATCGACACAATCTCTCCTCATACGTCATTCCTGCCATCCCAGGTATCAGCCTGGTGAATCTTCACTGCACTCCCTCCATGGCAAGAACGTCCTTCCTCAGGTAAGGTGACCAAAACTGCACACAATACTCAAGGTGTGGTCTCACCAAGGCCCTGTACAACTGTAGCAAGACATTCTTGTTCCTGTACTCGAACCCTCTTGCTACGAAGGCCAACATACCATTTGCCTTCTTAACCGCCTGCTGCACCTGCATGCTTACCTTCAGCGACTGGTGCACAAGAACACCCAGGTCTCTTTGCACTTCCCCTTCTCCCAATCTATTGCCATTCAAATAATAATCTGCCTTCCTGTTTTTGCCACCAAAGTGGTTAACCTCACATTTATCCATATTATAGTGCATTTGCCATGTTTCTGCCCAATCACCCAACCTGTCCAAATCGTACTGGAGTTTCACGACATCCTCCTCACAGCTTACCCTCCCACCCAGCTTTGTGTCATCTGCAAATTTGGAGATATTACATCCAATTCCCTCGTCCAGATCATTTATATATATTGTGAACAGCTGGGGTCCTAGGACCGATCCTTGCGATACCCCACTAGTCATTGCCTGCCACTCAGAAAACGACCCGTTTATTCCAACTCTTTGCTTTCTGTCCGCCAACCAGTTCTCTATCCAAGTCAATACCTTGCCCCCAATCCCATGTGCCTTAATTTTGCACGCTAATCTCTTATGTGGGACCTTATCAAAAGCCTTCTGAAAGTCCAAATACACCACATCCACTGGTTCTCCCTTATCTATTTTACCAGTTACATCCTCAAAAAATTCCAGTAGATTAGTCAAGCATGATTTACCTTTTGTAAATCCATGCTGACTTTGTCCAATCCTGTCACTGCTTTCCAAGTGCTCTGCTATTACATCTTTGATAATAGACTCTAGCATTTTCCCCACTACCGATGTCAGGCTTACCGGTCTATAATTCCCCACTTTTTCTCTACCAACTTTTTTGAATAGTGGGGTAACATTAGCTACCCTCCAATCCATGGGTACTGTTCCAGAGTCTATCGAGTTCTGGAAGATGACCAGCAATGCATCTATTATTTCTAGGGCCACTTCCTTAAGTACCCTGGGATGTAGATTATCAGGCCCTGGGGATTTATCGGCCTTCAGTCCCATCAATTTTCCTAACACCATTTCCCTACAAATACTGATTTCTTTCAGTTCCACCCTTTCATCAGACCCTATGTTCCCCGGCATCTCTGGGAGGTTATTTGTGTCCTCCTTTGTGAAGACAGAACCAAAGTATGAATTTAGTTGGCCTGCCATTTCTCTGTTTCCCATTATAAATTCCCCTGATTCTGACTGCAAGGGACCTATGCTTGACTTCACCAATCTTTTCCTCTTCACATATCTATAAAAGCTTTTATAGTCAGTTTTTATGTTCCCTGCAAGCTTACTCTCATATTCTATTTTTCCTTTCTTAATTAATCCCTTTGTCCTCCTTTGTTGAATCCTAAACTGCTCCCAATCCTCAGGATTATTGCTTTTTCTGGCCAATTTATATGTCCTCTCCTTGGATCTTATGCTATCCCTAATTTTGCTTGTTAGCCACGGTTGAGTCACCTTTTTTGTTTTATTTTTATGTCAAACTGGGATGAACAAATTCTGTAGCTCATCCATTCGGTCTTTGAATGTTTGCCATTGCCTATCCACCGTCAACCCTTTGAGTGCCATTCCCCAATCAATGCTACCCAACTCGCTCCTCAGACCATCGTAGTTTCCTTTATTTAAATTGAGGACCCTAGTCTCTGAGTCAACTACTTCATTCTCCATCTTAATGAAGAATTCGATCATATTATGATCGCTCTGACCCAAGGGGCCTCGTACAACAAGATTGCTAATTAATCCTTTCTTGTTACATAATACCCAGTCTAAGATGGCCTGATCTCTGGTTGGTTCCTAGACATATTGGTCCAGGAAACCATCCCGTAAACACTCCAGGAATTCCTCCTCCACAGTATTGTTACTAATTTGGTTGGCCCAATCTATATGTAGATTAAAGTCACCCATGATGACTGCTGTGCCCTTATTGCACGCTTCTTTAATTTCCCTTTTAATGCCATCCCCAACCTCCGCCTTACTGTTTGGAGGTCTATATACCACTCCCACTAATGTTTTTTTCCCCTTAGTATTTCTCAATTCTACCCATACAGGTTCCACATCATCAGAGTTAATATCCTTCATTACAATTGTATTAATCCCTTCTTTAACCAGTAATGCTACCCCACCTCCCTTTCCTTTTTGCCTATCTTTCCTGAATATCGAATACCCCTGGATGTTGAGTTCCCAGTCATGGCCATCCTTGAGCCACGTTTCCATAATCCCAACCAAATCATATTCGTTTACCTCTACTTGCGCAGCCAATTCGTCCACCTTATTACAAATGCTCCTCGCATTAAGACACAAAGCCTTCAGGCTTGTTTTTTTAACACTCTTAGACCTATTAGAATTATTATTTACTGTGGCCACGTTTGATTTAAACCGTTGATTTCTCTGACTGCCACTTTTGTTTTTCTCCTTCCTATCTTTTGCTTTTATCCCTGTTTCCCTTTCCTCTGTCTCCCTGCTCAGGTTCCCAACCCCCTGCCATTTTAGTTTAAACCCCCCCGAACAGTGCTAGCAAACCTCCCCGCAAGGATATTTGTCCCGCTCTGGTTCAGGTGCAACCCGTCCGACTTGTACAAGTCCCACCTTCCCCAGAAGCAGGCCCAGTGATCCAGGAAACTAAAGCCCTCTGTAAGAATTCGCAATAATTTACAGTTCTGAAGATTAATTTTTTTGATTAAAGAATCCCTGGGCATTGTGCTTTTAAATTTCCAGGGATAAAAATGGCTGTCACCACATGGCCGAAGACAAAGGACAATGCTTTGTTTACAAAGCAATTGAATGCTATTAGCATTTGTTTGTATATCGAGTGGATACATCTAAACTTCAGAAGAGACTTTTGGATCTTGAATGGGAACCGTTTAAGAACTGAATGGGCTTAAATCACCTAGCGTTCTGGACAATAGAGCAGTTGTATTTCCCTTTTGTTTCAGCCCAGGGAGCTCCGGAAGACACATTAACCCAGTCCAACCACTCTGAGTTAGCCAATCACAGCTTTCTCTTGTGTATTGGAACCTTTGGGTGGGAATTTTGCACACAGCCCTGGCAGGGCAGAACAGCAGGAGCTCACCAGGTATATAAGATAGCTGCTGAGAAGCTATCACTCTCTTTTTACTTCGCTGGACCACAGGTGAGCAGGGTGTTCTGACTCCTCGGCAAGGCAACCTAGCAGGAGTTAGGGGTGGTGATTTAAGGGAATTGCTGATATACCTATCAATTCGTCCAATGAAAAGCGATGAGTTAAGAAAGTAACTATAGGTTTTTATTGACTAAATAACAGAGCCCACCCTTGTGGGTGATCGGATCCAAGAAGGAGGAATACCAGCCAGTCGACCGCCTTTATACCCGGGCAGGTAGGTGGAGCCATGGGCGGAGTCGGCAGTGGTCAGCCCAGGTATAGCAGCGTGACAAGAGGCGACCTCGTACAGTGATACAACAATGTGAACAGTGATAACTATAGGGAAACGATCTAACAGTGATAACTATAGTGTAACGATAGTAAACGGTAAAAGTGGTTTACCACATTCACCCCTTGTTTAGATTTGAGTCCGGCGGGGTGAAGTGTACTACCAGTTCTGGTATGTCAGTCTGTCCGGAGGCCTCGTAAGCCTGTTTGATCGTCGCAGCAGCGGTGTTGCGTTCTCCGGTGTTAATGCTGGCGTCTGCGAGGTAGGCGAAGGCTCTTGGGGTTCCGGCGTACCGTCTACCTGGGCTGGAATTGGGGGGGTGGTGGGGGGGGGTAGCGGTGGTGTCTCCGGAGTGCCCGAGGGTGCGAGGTCTCGTAAGGAGACTGTGTCCTCCCGCCCGTCTGGGTATGCCACGTAGGCGTACTGGGGGTTGGCGTGCAGGAGGTTCACCCTCTCGACCAGGTGGTCCGTTTTATGGGCCCTCACGTGCTTTCACAGCAAGACAGGCCCCGGAGAGGTCAGCCAGGTTGGTAGCGTGGTTCCCGTAGTCGACTTCCTGGGGAAAACAAACATTCGTTCATGGGGGGTGGCGTTAATGGCAGTGCAAAGTAGTGACCGGGTGGAATGCAGCGCCGCCGGGAGGACCTCCTGCCAGCGAGAGGTTGGGAGGCCCTTAGACTTTAAGGCTAAGAGGACGGCCTTCCATACCGTCGCGTTCTCTCTTTCCACCTGGCCGTTCCCTCGGGGGTTGTAGCTGGTGGTCCTGCTAGTGGCGATGCCTCTCGCTAGTAGGAACTGACGGAGTTCCTCGCTCATGAAGGAGGCGCCTCGGTCACTATGTATATAGTTTGGGAACCCGAACAAGGCAAAGAGGTCGTTCAGGCATTTAACGACCGTGGTGCTGGTCATGTCTGGGCAGGGGAAGGCAAAGGGGAAACGGGAGTACTCATCAACAATGTTGAGGAAGTACACATTACGGTCAGAGGACGGGAGGGGCCCCTTAAAATCGATGCTCAAGCGCTCGAAGGGGCGGGTGGCCTTGATCAGGCTTGCTCTGTCCGGCCTAAGGAAGCGCGGTTTGCACTCGGCACAGGTCTGGCAGTTCCTGGTCATGGTCCTGACCTCCTCGATGGAGTAGGTCAGGTTGCGGGCCTTAATGAAGTGGTAAAGCCTGGTAACCCCGGGGTGGCAGAGGTCGTTGTGGAGGGTCTGAAGTCTATCAATTTGCGCGTTGGCGCATGTAATTCGCGATAGAGCGTCAGGGGGTTCATTCAGCTTACCAGGCCGGTACAAGATATCATAATCGTAGGTGGATAGCTCGATTCTCCACCTCAAGATCTTGTCGTTCTTGATTTTACCCCTCAGCTTGTTATTAAACATAAAAGCGACCGAACGCTGGTCGGTGAGGAGGGTAAATCGCTTGCCTGCGAGGTAATGCCTCCAGCGGCGTACCGCCTCCACAATCGCCTGGGCCTCCTTCTCGACCGAAGAGTGTCGGATCTCGGGGCCCTGTAGGGTCCTTGAGAAGAAGGCCACCGGTCTCCCCTCCTGGTTGAGGGTAGCGGCTAGGGCGAAGTCGGATGCATCGCTCTCCACTTGGAAGGGGATGGACTCATCCACTGCGTGCATAGTGGCCTTAGCAATGTCTCCCCCGATGAGGGAGAAGGCCGCGCGCGCTTCTTCCGTAAGGGGGAAGGAGGTGGACTTCATGAGGGGTCTGGCTTTGTCCGCATAATTCGGCACCCATTGGGCATAGTAGGCGAAGAGCCCCAGGGTTCTCTTCAGCGCCTTTGGACAGTGGGGAAGGGGTAGCTCCATGAGGGGACGCATTCTTTCGGGATCGGGGCCGATGATTCCGTTCTCTACTACGCAGCCGAGGATGGCAAGGCGCGAGGTGTTAAACACACATTTCTCCTTATTGTAGGTGAGGTTCAGCCGTTGGGCCGTACGGAGGAATCTTTCCAGATTAGCGTCATGGTCTTGCCGGTCGCGGCTGCAGACGGTGACGTTATCTAGATAGGGGAACGTGGCTTGCAGCCCGTTCTGGTCAACCATCCGGTCCATCTCCCTTTGGAAGACCGAAACCCCGTTGGTGACACCGAAGGGGACCCTAAGGAAGTGGTAGAGGCGGCCATTCGCCTCGAAGGCGGTATACTGGCGGTCCTCGGGGCGGATAGGGAGTTGGTGGTAGGCCGACTTAAGGTCGATGGTAGAGAATACCCGGTATTGAGCAATCTGATTGACCATATCAGATATGCGGGGAAGGGGGTATGCGTCCAGCTGGGTGTACCGGTTTATGGTTTGGCTGTAGTCGATGACCAGGCGGTTTTTATTGCCGGTCTTAACGACTACAACCTGGGCACTCAGGGGCTGCTGCTCCCCTCGATGATGCCCTCCTTCAGGAGATGCTGCACCTCAGAGCTAATGAAAGCTCTGTCCCCGGCGCTGTACCGCCTGCTCTTGGTAGCGACGGGTTTGCAGTCGGGGGTGAGGTTAGCGAACAGGGAAGGTGGCGGGACCTTGAGGGTGGATAGGCCGCAGGTGTTACGCGGTGGGCGATTTAAAGGCTGCTGGTTGTCGACTGTGAGCGGGGGGAGGGGTCCACCGTATGCTAGAGTGACGCTTTGGAGGTGGGATTGAAAATCCAGCCCTAGTAGGACGGCAGCGCATAGCTGGGGCAGGACGAGGAGTTTAAAGTTTTTATACTCCGTGCCCTTAACTGACAGGGTCACAACACAGTAGCCGCTGATGTCTGTGGCATGGGACCTCGATGCCATCGAGATCCGGTTGCGCGTTGGCTGGACAGTGAGGGAGTAGTGGCTCACCGTGTCTGGATGTATGAAGCTCTCCGTGCTTCCGCTGTCGAACAGGCAGGTCGTGGCGTGGCCGTCTACTTTGATGTCCATCATTGACTTGGACAGCTGATGCGGGCGAGCTTGGTCTAGCGTGACGGAGGCTAGTGTGTGGCTGAGCGGGTCGCTGTAGTCTGTAGGTGAAGCGGTCGTCAGGTCTGGAGGTAAGGTGGCGGTCGAGCGTGGTGGGTAAAATGGAGGCGCCCACGAGGTGGGGCAAAATGGCGGAGAAGATGGCTGCCCCCACAACCCACATGAGGCACTGCTGGCGTCGGTTGCCTGGATCAAAGATGGCCACCCCCATTGCTCATCTGTGGCCTTGATAAAAGATGGCCGCCCCCACAGTTCGCATGAGGCACTGCTGGCCTCTGCTGCTCTCCCTCTGCAGGCCTTCGCGAAGTGGCCTTTCTTCAGGCAGCTGGAGCACGTCGCGTTTTTGGCTGGGCAGCGCGACCTCGGGTGTTTCGCCTGCCCACAGAAGAAGCAGCCGGCGGCCCGGTCGCGGGGCTCCGATGTCGCAGCCGGTACCGGGGGTGGCAGTCCCGATCGGGTCCGGGACGCCGACGCTGAGGTAGGTCCCGGGGGCGGCGCTACGAGGGGTATTGCGGTCGGGGTCGGGCCCGAGTCCCAGAGTCGCGAACTGTACCTGGAATACACCTCGAGGTCCCGCTGGGTCACTTCTAGGGAGTAGGTCAAGGCTGCAGCTGAGTTCAGGTCGAGGTCCTTTGATTCCAGCAGTCTCTGCCGTGAGTAGTCGGACCGAAGGCCTTTCACGAAGGCATCGCGGATGTTATCTTCAGTGTTTTCTGCAGCCGATACTGCTTTAAAGTCACAGTCCCTGCCGAGTGTTCGTAGCGCCCGTAAAAATTCAGCTACAGACTCTCCTGGCTGTTGCGGGCGGGATCTTAGGAGGTGTCTGGCATACATGGAATTTACCGGGCTCCGGTACTGCTGTTTCAGTAGGTTGATAGCGGCCTCGTAAGTAGTAATGTCCTGGATGAGTGCGTATACTTTAGGGCTCGCTTGGGCGGTCAGAACTCTTAGTTTGGATCTCTGAGGGACGCCGGATTCTTCCAGGTAGGATTCGAAGCAGCACAGCCAGTGTTTGAAGTCGAGGGCTGCGTTTGTTGCTTGTGGGTTTAGATCCAGGTACGGTGGTTTGAGGGCTCGCAGCCAAGCCGGCTGCTGTGGCTGTTGTAGCTGGGCGTCTGGCTGGTCGTTTGGCTGCTCCGTTGACTGGTTGTTTGGCTGCTCAAGTGACGACATTTTAAAATTTAGTCAATAAAATTGATATACCTATCAATTCGTCCAATGAAAAGCGACGAGTTAAGAAAGTAACTATAGGTTTTTATTGACTAAATAACAGAGCCCACCCTCGTGGGTGATCGGATCCAAGAAGGAGGAATACCAGCCAGTCGACCGCCTTTATACCCGGGCAGGTAGGTGGAGCCATGGGCGGAGTCGGCAGTGGTCAGCCCAGGTATAGCAGCGTGACAAGAGGCGACCTCGTACAGTGATACAACAATGTGAACAGTGATAACTATAGGGAAACGATCTAACAGTGATAACTATAGTGTAACGATAGTAAACGGTAAAAGTGGTTTACCACATTCACCCCTTGTTTAGATTTGAGTCCGGCGGGGTGAAGTGTACTACCAGTTCTGGTATGTCAGTCTGTCCGGAGGCCTCGTAAGCCTGTCTGATCGTCGCAGCGGCGGTGTTGCGTTCTCCGGTGTTAATGCTGGCGTCTGCGAGGTAGGCGAAGGCTCTTGGGGTTCCGGCGTACCGTCTACCTGGGCTGGAATTGGGGGGGTGGTGGGGGGGGTAGCGGTGGTGTCTCCGGAGTGCCCGAGGGTGCGAGGTCTCGTAAGGAGACTGTGTCCTCCCGCCCGTCTGGGTATGCCACGTAGGCGTACTGGGGGTTGGCGTGCAGGAGGTTCACCCTCTCGACCAGGGGGTCCGTTTTATGGGCCCTCACGTGCTTTCACAGCAAGACAGGCCCCGGAGAGGTCAGCCAGGTTGGTAGCGTGGTTCCCGTAGTCGACTTCCTGGGGAAAACAAACATTCGTTCATGGGGGGTGGCGTTAATGGCAGTGCAAAGTAGTGACCGGGTGGAATGCAGCGCCGCCGGGAGGACCTCCTGCCAGCGAGAGGTTGGGAGGCCCTTAGACTTTAAGGCTAAGAGGACGGCCTTCCATACCGTCGCGTTCTCTCTTTCCACCTGGCCGTTCCCTCGGGGGTTGTAGCTGGTGGTCCTGCTAGTGGCGATGCCTCTCGCTAGTAGGAACTGACGGAGTTCCTCGCTCATGAAGGAGGCGCCTCGGTCACTATGTATATAGTTTGGGAACCCGAACAAGGCAAAGAGGTCGTTCAGGCATTTAACGACCGTGGTGCTGGTCATGTCTGGGCAGGGGAAGGCAAAGGGGAAACGGGAGTACTCATCAACAATGTTGAGGAAGTACACATTACGGTCAGAGGACGGGAGGGGCCCCTTAAAATCGATGCTCAAGCGCTCGAAGGGGCGGGTGGCCTTGATCAGGCTTGCTCTGTCCGGCCTAAGGAAGCGCGGTTTGCACTCGGCACAGGTCTGGCAGTTCCTGGTCATGGTCCTGACCTCCTCGATGGAGTAGGTCAGGTTGCGGGCCTTAATGAAGTGGTAAAGCCTGGTAACCCCGGGGTGGCAGAGGTCGTTGTGGAGGGTCTGAAGTCTATCAATTTGCGCGTTGGCGCATGTAATTCGCGATAGAGCGTCAGGGGGTTCGTTCAGCTTACCAGGCCGGTACATCGTAGGTGGATAGCTCGATTCTCCACCTCAAGATCTTGTCGTTCTTGATTTTACCCCTCAGCTTGTTATTAAACATAAAAGCGACCGAACGCTGGTCGGTGAGGAGGGTAAATCGCTTGCCTGCGAGGTAATGCCTCCAGCGGCGTACCGCCTCCACAATCGCCTGGGCCTCCTTCTCGACCGAAGAGTGTCGGATCTCGGGGCCCTGTAGGGTCCTTGAGAAGAAGGCCACCGGTCTCCCCTCCTGGTTGAGGGTAGCGGCTAGGGCGAAGTCGGATGCATCGCTCTCCACTTGGAAGGGGATGGACTCATCCACTGCGTGCATAGTGGCCTTAGCAATGTCTCCCCCGATGAGGGAGAAGGCCGCGCGCGCTTCTTCCGTAAGGGGGAAGGAGGTGGACTTCATGAGGGGTCTGGCTTTGTCCGCATAATTCGGCACCCATTGGGCATAGTAGGCGAAGAGCCCCAGGGTTCTCTTCAGCGCCTTTGGACAGTGGGGAAGGGGTAGCTCCATGAGGGGACGCATTCTTTCGGGATCGGGGCCGATGATTCCGTTCTCTACTACGCAGCCGAGGATGGCAAGGCGCGAGGTGTTAAACACACATTTCTCCTTATTGTAGGTGAGGTTCAGCCGTTGGGCCGTACGGAGGAATCTTTCCAGATTAGCGTCATGGTCTTGCCGGTCGCGGCTGCAGACGGTGACGTTATCTAGATAGGGGAACGTGGCTTGCAGCCCGTTCTGGTCAACCATCCGGTCCATCTCCCTTTGGAAGACCGAAACCCCGTTGGTGACACCGAAGGGGACCTTAAGGAAGTGGTAGAGGCGGCCATTCGCCTCGAAGGCGGTATACTGGCGGTCCTCGGGGCGGATAGGGAGTTGGTGGTAGGCCGACTTAAGGTCGATGGTAGAGAATACCCGGTATTGAGCAATCTGATTGACCATATCAGATATGCGGGGAAGGGGGTATGCGTCCAGCTGGGTGTACCGGTTTATGGTTTGGCTGTAGTCGATGACCAGCCGGTTTTTATTGCCGGTCTTAACGACTACAACCTGGGCACTCAGGGGCTGCTGCTCCCCTCGATGATGCCCTCCTTCAGGAGACGCTGCACCTCAGAGCTAATGAAAGCTCTGTCCCCGGCGCTGTACCGCCTGCTCTTGGTAGCGACGGGTTTGCAGTCGGGGGTGAGGTTAGCGAACAGGGAAGGTGGCGGGACCTTGAGGGTGGATAGGCCGCAGGTGTTACGCGGTGGGCGATTTAAAGGCTGCTGGTTGTCGACTGTGAGCGGGGGGAGGGGTCCACCGTATGCTAGAGTGACGCTTTGGAGGTGGGATTGAAAATCCAGCCCTAGTAGGACGGCAGCGCATAGCTGGGGCAGGACGAGGAGTTTAAAGTTTTTATACTCCGTGCCCTTAACTGACAGGGTCACAACACAGTAGCCGCTGATGTCTGTGGCGTGGGACCTCGATGCCATCGAGATCCGGTTGCGCGTTGGCTGGACAGTGAGGGAGTAGTGGCTCACCGTGTCTGGATGTATGAAGCTCTCCGTGCTTCCGCTGTCGAACAGGCAGGTCGTGGCGTGGCCGTCTACTTTGATGTCCATCATTGACTTGGACAGCTGATGCGGGCGAGCTTGGTCTAGCGTGACGGAGGCTAGTGTGTGGCTGAGCGGGTCGCTGTAGTCTGTAGGTGAAGCGGTCGTCAGGTCTGGAGGTAAGGTGGCGGTCGAGCGTGGTGGGTAAAATGGAGGCGCCCACGAGGTGGGGCAAAATGGCGGAGAAGATGGCTGCCCCCACAACCCACATGAGGCACTGCTGGCGTCGGTTGCCTGGATCAAAGATGGCCACCCCCATTGCTCATCTGTGGCCTTGATAAAAGATGGCCGCCCCCACAGTTCGCATGAGGCACTGCTGGCCTCTGCTGCTCTCCCTCTGCAGGCCTTCGCGAAGTGGCCTTTCTTCAGGCAGCTGGAGCACGTCGCGTTTTTGGCTGGGCAGCGCGACCTCGGGTGTTTCGCCTACCTACAGAAGAAGCAGCCGGCGGCCCGGTCGCGGGGCTCCGATGTCGCAGCCGGTACCGGGGGTGGCAGTCCCGATCGGGTCCGGGACGCCGACGCTGAGGTAGGTCCCGGGGGCGGCGCTACGAGGGGTATTGCGGTCGGGGTCGGGCCCGAGTCCCAGAGTCGCGAACTGTACCTGGAATACACCTCGAGGTCCCGCTGGGTCACTTCTAGGGAGTAGGTCAAGGCTGCAGCTGAGTTCAGGTCGAGGTCCTTTGATTCCAGCAGTCTCTGCCGTGAGTAGTCGGACCGAAGGCCTTTCACGAAGGCATCGCGGATGTTATCTTCAGTGTTTTCTGCAGCCGATACTGCTTTAAAGTCACAGTCCCTGCCGAGTGTTCGTAGCGCCCGTAAAAATTCAGCTACAGACTCTCCTGGCTGTTGCGGGCGGGATCTTAGGAGGTGTCTGGCATACATGGAATTTACCGGGCTCCGGTACTGCTGTTTCAGTAGGTTGATAGCGGCCTCGTAAGTAGTAATGTCCTGGATGAGTGCGTATACTTTAGGGCTCGCTTGGGCGGTCAGAACTCTTAGTTTGGATCTCTGAGGGACGCCGGATTCTTCCAGGTAGGATTCGAAGCAGCACAGCCAGTGTTTGAAGTCGAGGGCTGCGTTTGTTGCTTGTGGGTTTAGATCCAGGTACGGTGGTTTGAGGGCTCGCAGCCAAGCCGGCTGCTGTGGCTGTTGTAGCTGGGCGTCTGGCTGGTCGTTTGGCTGCTCCGTTGACTGGTTGTTTGGCTGCTCAAGTGACGACATTTTAAAATTTAGTCAATAAAATTGATATACCTATCAATTCGTCCAATGAAAAGCGACGAGTTAAGAAAGTAACTATAGGTTTTTATTGACTAAATAACAGAGCCCACCCTCGTGGGTGATCGGATCCAAGAAGGAGGAATACCAGCCAGTCGACCGCCTTTATACCCGGGCAGGTAGGTGGAGCCATGGGCGGAGTCGGCAGTGGTCAGCCCAGGTATAGCAGCGTGACAAGAGGCGACCTCGTACAGTGATACAACAATGTGAACAGTGATAACTATAGGGAAACGATCTAACAGTGATAACTATAGTGTAACGATAGTAAACGGTAAAAGTGGTTTACCACAATTGCTAAGATTGTTTAAATAACATTGTAGCCACTGTATCCCTCGTTTTCACCGTCTGCAACCCCCTGTTATATAGTTTTACTGTAATTACTGTGTTCGTGTGGTATAGTTTATTCTTTTGATTGTAGTTTATTTAGGTAATAAAACTTGATTTTTCGCTCATCCAAACCACTTGTCCGTTTTAATATCATTAATTATAAGTTCCTCCACTCAGAACTGAAGGAGGGGTAGCGATTCAAAACCGCTGTTTGTAAATTGGTTTAGAGTGCAGCAGCAAAAGGCTGCTGACCAGGTGAATTACCGTAAACCAGGTAAAAGGTTGGAATTGGTCAGAGCTCAGAGGCAAAGGCTGCTGGCCAGGTAAATTACCATAAACCAGTTAAAAGATGCCCCCCTTACAAATGGCAAGCAGGTAGGAGTGGAGGCAGTTTTTGATTTAATAAGTGGTCTGGATCTGGAGAAAGTACCAGCTCTTGTTTCTCTCGTTTTCAGTATGTGGGTAGCCCTGCGAATTTTAGCGGCAGTGTGTAGGCTGACCTATCAGGGTATAGGTGGCTGGTTTAGGAAGGGTGAGATGAGCGTGCAGGAGGAGGTTAAAGAGGCCAAAAATCGGGAGTCCCAGCTTGAAAAATGCCAGGCGGAGGTAGAACGCCTCAGAGAGGTGTATGAGGCCAGAGCTAGTGGAATGAGGGTGCGGGAAGAGAATGCACGCCTCACACTAGAGGTCACGAAATGCCAGGCATTTATAGAGCGCCTTGTGCAGGAAGTCACAGAGGCAAGGGACTGTGAGATGAGGCTACGGGAGGAAATCGCACACCTCACCCAAGAAGCTAGCGAGGGAAAAAGCCATGCAAGAAACGAGATAGAATTCCTAAAGTACCAAATTATAGAAGCAAAGAGGAGCGAGATGAGACTGCGGGAAGAGAATGTCCGCCTCACCTCAGAAGAGACAGAGCAGGAGGAGAAGTTTAGGGAAGTAAAGGCAGCTTATAAGCTGGCCTGCGCCCTAAGGTTTGAGGAAGCAGATCATGGCCCCTGTAGGGCAGAGATAGAAAGCCTTAACATGGCTTTAAAGGTAGCAAGGGGGATGATTTGTCTGATCAGCCCGAAGGCAGGTCAGCTGGACTTTACTGGCAGCCCAAATCAAACCGCCCCACAGGCAGCACCCAGAACGGTGCTGGATTGGGAATTAGAGACCCCAAGACCGCAGCCCACAGCTCCGAGTCTTGAGGAGCTCTGGCAGCGAGGAGGGGTGGACAATGGTGTGGTAGGAGAACACCAGCAGGTCCCGCTAGGCAGGCGGGGACCAGGACCAGTGTACCCCCTCCAACAACGGAGGTACGGTCCGCCCAAGGAGTGAGCCTGAGAATAGGAATCCTCAGCCCACAGCAAGTTCGAGTTCACAGGCAAGCACTGTGGCTTGTGTGGGGGGAGGAGCCATTCATGTTCAGAGTAAGCTGTTTAAGCCAGGGAACAGGAAAGGAGAGTTCTGGGACCCCTGTAGAGCAGGTCCAGTAGCTCAGTGGGTCCACAAGCCTGAGACAAGATGGTCACCCACTTTACAGTGGAGTAAGGCGGTCTACCGAACCAGGGAGAAGCCAAAGAACAGGGGTCCCCACTCAACAGCCATAAGCTGCGGGGGACCAGAGACAGGAGGCAGTCCAGCTTCGCTGCAGCCAGCAGCAATCTGCGACAGTGCCAGAGATTAGTCTGGCCGTCCGGAGACGGGCGGCATTTGTATTATAGCTTTGGTGTGCATATAGCGTGCTTTTAAGGTGTATTTTAAGTTTTGTTGATATAACTAGTTTTAAGTTTCAGTTTAAAGAGTTTAAGTTTACATGTGTGCCAAATGTTTGTATTTTGGTCCGAGGTCAAGGGACCCGACCATATCTCCACCTAAGGCAGCAGGTCAGTGAGACCTGGCTGCATGTCCTTTTAAGTTTTGCAGGAGATTGGAAAATGAAGCAGCCATGTTCGCCCAGCCCGAGCTGGGCATCGAATGAAGATATGGAGACAGAATGTTGGGGATCACCTCGCCACTGGACGAATCCAGGAGACCCCGCAGCGATCTTCGGGAAAAACCAGACAAGATCTGGAGGAACTGGCCTACTCCTCCTACGGGGAGGAGATGGCCCCAGCTGGGTGGGGCACGGCCCCCAACCCAGCACTATTCTGACCGAAGTTCACTTGCGGGAGACATCACTGTTGAGGAGTCACGATGAGGAAGCGCGGGCGCCTTGTGATAGGGACGCGTTCCTCGGGGGTGGGTGGTGATGGCCCGGGATAGATCGTATAGGGAGGGGGAGACCCAAGAGTCGCGTGGGTGCGGTCGGGGGAGAAAGGAACTCACCCGGGGCCCACGGGCTAGGTTAAAGGGTAAGTGTGGCTGGGGAGGATGAGTGGGTGGCCGGATCTGGGATCCAAGTTTGTGTGTGGCCAGGGAGAGCCGCCACACAGGCACCCATCATTTTTCTGCAGCCAGTCGAGGGAAAACGGGAGGGGGAGGGACTGGGAGTCATGATCCCATACTCCCCAGTCTCGGTCTGTGCCAAGGTAATTTTATACATGAGGGGTACCCCGCCTCCACAAAAGGACAAGGGAACGGCTCGGGGCTGGCGGAGCAGGCTGGTCTGTAAATCCATTCTGCCTGTTTTAAAGTTTAAGACAATCAAAGGGGCGTGGAAGGTATTTTTACTGCCCGGGTGGGAGGAGCAATAACCACTCAAATTTTGCGACCCATCATCGGCACGTGATGGTCAGGGTTTCATTTAAGCATGTTGTTTCAAATGTTTAATTTTTTTTGTATTTTGTGTTACAGCCCCAAGTTGAGCAGAGGCGTAGGATCCTCTCCGTGCTTGGGATCATTTTGTGACAACTCCAAGTTGAGCAGAGGCGTAGGATCCTCTCCGTGCTTGGGATCATTTTGATTACATTTTGTAATAAGTTATAATGTAAAAGGTGTTTGTAAATTTGGTTTACATTGTATAATTTTACAAGCGTGTAGGGGTATGAGACCCCTTATAGAAAACTGAAGTATCTGTAAGATGCCTACCGTACCATGGTTTTTTTCTTGAATTTAAGGGGAATAGACGGGACGGGGATCAGTGGCAGATAGCTATTAGGTAAATACAGGGGATGGTTGTTTGTGAGGGGTCAGAAATTATTGCTCATTTCTTCAAGAGGATACTACAAGCAAGCTGGAAGTATCCAAGGGTGGACTGTAAGAATTCGCAATAATTTACAGTTCTGAAGATTAATTTTTTTGATTAAAGAATCCCTGGGTGTTGTGCTTTTAAATTTCCTGGGATAAAAATGGCTGTCACCACATGGCCGAAGACAAAGGACAATGCTTTGTTTACAAAGCAATTGAATGCTATTAACATTTGTTTGTATATTACCATGTTCTGCAGTGTCTAGTGATTTATATCCTCCATGGAGGTTGCCATCCTTTCCATGGCGGCACCTACATTTGCCATTGCGTGCACCACGGCATTGCTCATGTTTGACATGGACTCCTCCATTCTCTGCACACTCGCAGTTACAGTGGTTGCAAACCCTGTCAGAGCCTCCTGCACTTGTTCCTGAAGTTCCAGCACCGCTCTCTTTCTGGATGGCCCCAGAGATACAGCGTCCACATGCAGCTGAGCCTGAGCTGGGAGTGCCCTGCAGCCTACGACGAGGACTCTCCACTGCTGTCCCTGTCTCCACCATCTGTTGATGCTCACTTGTGAGCTGTGATGCACCAGGTGACAACACTACTCTATCTCGTGAATGACCCACCGAGGTGCGTGTCTCTGCGCTGGTGCTGGGTGCGCTCAATTCTGCTGACACTGCACCCTTAGAGGTTGCAGCTTCCTCTGAGGAGTCTTCCGGCTCTTTCTCCTGGACAGTGGGGAGGGGGGCTCTCGATGGCCCTGTGGGGGAGTAAAGGCATGAGTTAGACATGTGATATTAACGTAGCAGACACATCCAATCGTGCAGATGATCAGAACTCAATCTGTATGAACATCATATAGTAATCTGGGATGTTAGGATTAAGGTTATCCACCAGGTGGTGCTGTAGCCAATGCTGCTGCTAAGGTCAGAGGTTTGCTTCCTGTTAAGGTCAGAGGTTTGCTCCCTGTCAAGGTCAGCAAAGGTGAAATGCCAGGATGCAGGCATGATGTTTGTTACTCTGTTTGTTAATAAAGTACTCGTGCTAATTCTACGATATCACCTCTTCGAGTCCTTGTCTCACTACATGGATTTATCACAATCAGATGCCATATCAGTCACTCATGCAATCTAAATGAGAGAGTTGCAAATCTATTCTGTCACCAGCTTGCTCTACTGCGCCCGTCTCTCCGTCCCCCACTTCCAGCTCCTCTGCACCTCCGACGGTGTCGATAGCAGCCTCCTCAGCAGTGGTCAAGTGCGCCATGGAAGGTGGCCCTCCTCCTGTCCTCCCCTCTCCCTCTTATTGTGAGCTCCCTTTTCCTGCAATGAGGGACACAAGTGGAGTTTGAGTGAGCATGTTGGAGTGAGTGTAGAGAATCCATAGCATAGATGCTTAGAGGGAGACAAAAATGGAGTGAGGTGCCAATACTGAGGGCCCTCCCTGTGTGTTGTTAGTTGTTGTCATTGCATAACAGTGATAGCGAGTGTGAGGGCAGCATAGTCGAATAGTGAAGTGATTCTGTACATAGAGAGAGAGGGATGGTTAAGGCTACAAGGGATGTAAGGGTAAAGTGGGATGTGCAGGAGTTGGTTGGCAATGCAGAGTGCTGGTGATGAGAGGAGATGGGGAGCAGATTGAAGATAAGTGTGATGTTATATTCACTTTTGCTGAGCGTAGCAGATCATTGAACCTTTTCCTGCACTGAACCCAGGTGCGTGAGCACAAGGACCTGGCGCTCACCTCCTCAGCAATTTGCTGCCAGGCTGCCTTGGTTTGCAGAGGAGGCTTCCTCCATCCATTTGAGGGGAACAGAACCTCTTTGCATCCTCTCACTCCCTCCACAAGAACATGGAGGGAGTCATGATCGAATCTTGTAGAGGCCTTTGCTCTTGAAGCTGTCATTCATTTTGCTATCTGCCACACTGAGAAGCATCAGAATATGAATGAAAAACCACAAGGCTGTTATGGGCCCCTTAAATGCAGCTGAATGGAAGATGTCAGCAGAGGCGAGCAGCAGCCCCGAACCCACTGATTGGGCCGGGTAACGCGCACGACGGGCTTAATCAGCCCAGTTAAGGGAAAATAGTTCATTCAGAGCGGCTGAAACCGGCAGCAGGACCGGAACCCGCCGACCAGCCGACCCAACTCCAACCCGCCACCGACGGTAAAATCGCGGCCTAAGCTGCTGAATTTATCCCAAGACTGAAAGATAATAATTAACTTACAGCCAGGCATTGCAGACATGAGGAAGTAGTGAAATGTTTTAATTTGAAAGGGATTACCCATGAGTATTGTGCTTATGTCAGTGTTGTTCAATACATCAGTCACGTTACGTGTCGCTAATTGCGCATCCAGGTGTGGCTCAGTGCATTTTTGATTATTAAATAAAAAATAAGTAATAGAAACGCCATTGGACATGTGATCTTAGTACTCGCGTTCACACAGTGTGAGCACGCGTACTTTAACCTTTTTGTGCCTTTGATGGTGGAATGGTAAAACGAAAAGCAGAGCGCGAGTGTTTTCTGATCATCGTGTGCGCTTTACTTCCTGGCTTATTGGTCATCTGCTAAAATGGACTGCCGCACCAGGGAAACACCAGTGACATCGTAGGAAGACGGGAGCTGTCATCATGGGTCAGCCCGACCAATCAGATCAGCCGCTCCAGGCCACGAAGAAATCAAGCCTAACCAATAACGAGCAGCCATGACAGGGTGTGGCAAGGGGGTTGGGAGGGGGGGCAAGCAGCACCCAATTGCCTTTCAGGATGGGGAGCAGGCGCGGGTCTGAAAAATTCATTACTGAATTCCAAACTTTGGTGAAAGAGAAAGACCGCAAAGTTTCACGCTGAATGGTGTTTGTTAAGTAAACATACACACAAAGTACACATTGTATTGTGTGTGAGGCATTTGCTACTATAATGGATGCATGTGCTGCCCTGGCCACACCTGTAGCTAGTCAGCGATTTCTATGAGACAGTGCTTTCACATCACGAGTGTGGTACTGTTAAGTATGTGTATTGTATTGAACAATTAACACAAAGACTTAAACGTATAACTCAAACAGGTCTTTACTGGTTGGAGGTAGGGACTATACATAGGTCTTTACTTCATGCCCACAGGCGGGAACTGAGGGGAGATCAGTACCCACAGTACTATTTATACCCCTATGGCCAGGAGTGGTACTGCGTATCACTACGCCCAACAAGTAGTGCAGTCCTGTCCATAGGTTCAAAGTAGCACACATATTACATACACAACATTCCTCCCTTCCTAGCTTTACAGTCATCTCCCCATTTAACATAACGTAATAACATATATACATATATAACTTCAGGTTTACATAACAGAATAACATAGATACATAGATAACTTCATGTCAAAACAGATCACAGATTCAGTCTCTGCGGAAAACAGTTCACAGATTCAATCTCTGTGGTGGAGTCGGTTCACGTTGCTGGAGTGACTCATTCAATAGTCCTTCCATGGATTTAACAGTTTGAACTTCCGAACTGAATTGGCTCCGTTCGGAGGGACCACGTGTGTGCTCTGGTAGAGGTAATAATGGTTCAGATGGGTCATCTTCTGTTTCGACTTTTCCTTTTCTGCTTCTTGGAGACTCTCTGGGCTCCACTGTCAGCTGCCAGCTGCATGCGCAGTTCCTCCTTCTCTCCCTCCTTTTTCCGTAGTAGAGCCACCTTCTCCCGATGTTCCGTAGACTTTCGGTGCTCCTCCATGATTTCTGTATGGTGGGAGTCGAAGTTACAAGTTGGGCAGGACAGGACATAGTAATATTCGGTGTCGTCCTGATCTAGGCCAGCGAGAGGGTCTTCTATTTCCTCCATACCCAGCTGGGCGTTAGCCAGCTTTTGTTCCAAGTCCAGACATCTTTCCTGAAGAGACTTCTTCATGCGTACCTCTTCATCCAGCTTTTTCTGGGCTTTCAGCAAGTCGTTTACTAATGACCTCATTTGAGATTTTACTACTTCAACTTCTTTTGGAGATTGATTGATCGGACTATTCAATCCCTCTACCGGAGCAGCTGTTTCAGCGGTCTGTTGTTCTACGTTGACGTGAGTCAGCGTACTTTTGGCATCCAAGGGCTGCTCTGTTGCAGTCATCTCAGTCTGTGTTGCCACCTCAGCTCTTCCAATAACCTTTGAGAGCTCCGAACCCCTTTCGTTTGAATATTGAAGTTCATGTTCAAGTTTTTCCCATTTCAGAGTCCTGTCCTTCAGCATATGCAGGAGTTGGCTGACCGTTAACTCCTCTGACATCAGACGTTTTGTGTGCTCCTGCTCCATTTTCTCCATCAGCTGCTTCTGTTGTCTTTCCAGATTCTCCAACTCTATATCAAAGAACTCTTTCATTGCATTCAACTCTTGCTCACAACGGCGAAGCATTTGTTCTAATTGCTGTTGTAGTTTGAAATGGAGTTGAGTTCGAGCCCGGTGTCCCTCAGAAATGGGCACATCAGTAGACTTGCCAGACTCAGAATCCACAGTTAAACTATGTTGTTGTTGCTCAGTGGAATTCTGTGCTGAAACTTTGTCTTTTGCACCTGAGTTGGGCTTACCATCATCCGTTCCAGAGTCTGGGCCGACTATCTTCACCGAGTTCTCACTCGTTATTGTTTGTAGGAAATGCCAGTCCATATTCATTTTCCTAATCCACTCCCGTCCTAGTAGTGGAGAACCTCCTTCAGATATCACATATAAGTCCATTATTTGACTGTCTTCGCCCTTGTGGACCACTGCAACCTCTATTTTCCCGATGGGGTACACTCTTTGCCCCGTGTATGTTTTCAATATAATCCCCGTATCCTGTAGGGGAATATGTTGGAATAACTTTCCATAATCTTTCTTATTTATGACCGTCAATGCCGATCCAGTGTCCAATTCCAGTTTTACTTGGACTCCTTCTATCTGAAGAGTGACCCAAATTGTCTGGAGGTCTGCACCCTTACCAGCGTTGAGTACTCTTAAGCTAGCCAGTTCATTACAGCTTAAGCTAGCCAGTTCATTACTGCTAGCGTCTGAATCGGACTCCTGTTCGGTCACCTTGTGTACCTTTGCGTATTTTCCTTGCGGTGACTTCTTGTTGCTGGTCTTCTTCCCTGACCTGCATACTCTAGCTATATGTCCAAGCCTACCACAAGTTCTACATTCTTGGTTTTTAAACCAACACTGGTTCTGATCATGCGTTGTCTTTCCACAACGATAACATTTGCCAGAACTCACACCCAATTTGTGTGCACTGAGCTCCGGTGACCGTAGCTGCATTACTGCCGTGCCTCTCGCTGCGGCTTCGTGTGCTGCTGCCATAGTGACCGCCTTCTCAAGCGTCAGCTCATTCTCCTCGAGCAGTCGCTTTTGTGTATCCTGTTTAAATAAACCACACACAAATTTGTCTCGAAGTGCCTCTGTCAGTCCCGTTCCAAACTGGCAATATTTCGCTAATTTACGCAATTCCAGCAAATAATCAGCATTGCTTTCATGCTGTAGCTGCCTTCTGTCGTAAAATTTAAATCGTTCCGCTAGCATCAGCGGCGTGGGGTTTAGATGATCTTTCAGGACAGTAACAATCTCATCGAACGTCTTATCCGCCGGTTCATCTGGTGATAACAGGTGTTTCAATTGCCCGTATGTCTTCGCACCCATTAAATTTAATAATGTTAGAGCTTTATCTTGGTCATGAATTTTATTGGCCTTACAATAATTTTTTACTCTTTCAACATATATGGCCCAATCTTCGAGGTCACTATCAAAGGTGCTAATATTCCCGTGTTTAGGCATTGTAGATTTGCAATTTCTCAGATTTTATTTTGTTTACTTGTTATCAAAGATGGCGGCTTCCCGCTCTTGCCGTCGTCCTCCGCCCACAAAATGGCGGTTTTCCCGCGCTTGGCGGTCTTCACCCGTCCCCCGACGCCGTCTCCCTTCAGCCCCCGAGTGCGGCCCTTATCTTTGGTTCCGATCGCTGGCCCGCGCTGCGCCTCGCACTTGAAGCGGCTCCCGGCCTCTGGCTCACCCGCTCGCGGCTCTTGCTCGCTCCCTCCCGGGCTCTGGCTTACCCGCTCGCGCGTTTCACCGCGGCTCTTATCAGGGATTGCGATCGCCCTTATCTTCTCCAACTTCCCCAGCCCTGTCTTTGCAGCCAACACTGCACGGCTTACCCCACCACCTAGGTTGAACAAGGAAACTGCAGAAAGACTTCTGTCAGTCGCTGGAAGCTGTCAGGATGTTTGCTGCACTCCAGTGCTCAGTCGCTGATGGAGGCTTCAGAGTCCTAAAGCCTGTCGCTTCTAGTGGGGTGGTGATGTTTGAAACCTCTCTTCAACTGCCGCAGGGTAAGAACCTGACTCGTCGCCAGTGTTAAGTATGTGTATTGTATTGAACAATTAACACAAAGACTTAAACGTATAACTCAAACAGGTCTTTACTGGTTGGAGGTAGGGACTATACATAGGTCTTTACTTCATGCCCACAGGCGGGAACTGAGGGGAGATCAGTACCCACAGTACTATTTATACCCCTATGGCCAGGAGTGGTACTGCGTATCACTACGCCCAACAAGTAGTGCAGTCCTGTCCATAGGTTCAAAGTAGCATACATATTACATACACAACAGGTACACAGGTTATTAAACCATAATTCTGATGTAGCAATATTTCAAGTTAAATTTTAGCCCGGCCTGTGATAAACTTAGAGTATAATTTAATCCCTCATGTCTCTACTATAGCCTAATTGCACCTGTCACCAGAGGAACTTGTCCACCAACCTCGAAAATCCCAATAGTTAAAAAAAAAGTTGTAAAGTCTGAGCAAACACAACCCCAATCACTGTGTGTTTGAATAAGCTGTCATTAACCTAATTTTATTTTTTAGTTCGGTGATTCATCGATACTCCAGCTACAGGAAAAAAGTAGTAGTGGGATTGATAGGTAATCTAATTGTACGTGACAGTGAGTCACGCTTAATTATATGGAACAGTGCGGTGCAATTTCCACTCTGTATTGAGTAAGTTTATCTGAGCCAGTGGCTGATGCAACAATTGGCTTCTCTGACCATGAACTATAGAGGGGACAATTAGGGCAGAGATCCCACCCTGATCCCTCTCCTGGGATGCCAAGAAGTTGCTTATGTGTGAGCTTTGGTTGAGGACTGAATTGGAGCTGGCTTCCCTCGAAAGAGAGGAGACAAGCAGCTTTGGGCGTCGGGAAACCTCCAAAAGCCAATGGCCTGGTGATGCATGATATTGTGTCAGATGATGGTGCCAGTTTCTCAACATCTACCACACTCTGAACTCTGTGAAATCCAGCAAGAGCACTAAGCCTTTTGGAGATCTGTTTCTCCCCATATTTACAAAAATGGACATACTAGCTCTCCAGGTCAGTGTACCAGTCACTGGAATGCGGTTTGATCTAACAATGGCAATATAATCCCAGAGTGCCTGGAACGAGCAAGTAGAAAATATTTACAATTGCCACTTTTGCAACCGTGTCTCTGGTCAGCTTGTTATGTGCACTGCTCTTGGACAAATCTGGACACCTCATGATTTGCAACAGTCTTCTCTGAAAGACCCTTTTGTCCTCCTTTCCCTTTTGTCCTGTTCATTACATGGCAACACAGTCTCCACTCCACCATAGTAAGCCATGGTGGGAGAGGCACTAGAACCTGTATTGATTCCTTTTACAGGAATGTTAAAAACAACTTCTAATTTGGAGTCATAGCGCACTTGTGAGGATACATTCCTCTATGTGTTCATTCTGTACAGGTGAGATGGGGGGATTGAACCCCAGACCTTCCTGGAGTATAAGATTCAGTTACTCACTATTGTTGTGTATGTACCTTTAAGAGAATAACTGGCCTCAGACTGCAGTACCGGCAGTGACCACCCCTGTATAAAAGGCGCTAGTAAGCCTCTGTAGTTTCAGTTTCCCGATTAACTCCTTTCAGTAAAGACTTGTTTTGTTCAACTCCTGCTGTCTGTGTCTCAATCATACACGGACATAATACTGGCGCCGAGCAGATACGAACTTACCTACAGTCTGCACCACCTCCTGGGATCCATTCCTGAAGCGAAGTGAGCAGAGGTCGAGGCCTGAAGGAAGAAAGAAGCAGTAGAAACGGGCGTCGACCGCGGGCATCCGCCCCTGAGTTAGCGGAGTTGAAGATTGCAGGAGAGGCTGTCGAAAGTGGGGCCTGGTTCCTGTCGACTGTGCTTCAGCTAATCGGGCTGGTGGCAGGTAGTACACTGATCCTTCCTGGGCTGCGGCGGTCGCGAACTCGAGCGGGTGGCTTGCAACGGGGCCGAGCAGCGTTGTCGGGAAGAGGAGAGAGAGAGGATGGAGCACACAGGGCGCAGCCGGTGCTACGAAGCTGGGCTGCGTCGAGACCCGAGAAGAGGGAGGCAAGAGTCCCACAGGGTTGTTCCACGACGGGAAAATAATAAAATAAAAGGAAATATTAAACGCGCAGGAAACCGCGAGAAGCTGCAGGTTGCAACGGAAACCGCGGAAAGCAGCGCTAGCAACAGCGGGGAAGAAGGCAAAGCGCGGGAGGCGCCATTTTGTTAAATCGGGGAAGGCGGCAAAGCGCGGGAGGCGCCATTTTAGATTTCAAGATGCCGAAGACTGGCTGTATCACTGCCTTTGATAATACAATAGAGGACTGGACCACGTATGTGGAAAGAGTCGAGTTATATTGCGAGGCAAACGAAATAGCCGATGAGAAAAAGGCATTGGTATTGCTAAACTTAATGGGCGCTAGAACGTACGGCCTATTGCGGGACCTGATTACTCCAGCCAAATCGAAGGCGAAGAGTTTTAACGAAATTGTTGCTGTCCTACAGGAACACCTAAACCCTGCACCGCTGTTGATAGCAGAAAGATTTAAATTCCACAGGAGAACTCAGCATGAAGATGAGAGCAATGCTGAGTACCTTACGGAACTACGCAAGCTATCAAAGCACTGCCAGTTCGGAGCAGGACTGGCAGATACCCTACGGGACAAATTTGTCTGTGGACTCCTGAGTGAAGGAACACAGAAGAAGTTACTCTCAGAGAAAGAGCTGACGCTAGATAAGGCTTTCAGCGTGGCAGTATCATACGAAGCAGCAGCCAGGGGAGCTGCAGAAATAAAACAAAAGCCACAGGAATACGACACCCACGAAATGACACGGGGATTTGCAAAATGTTATCGCTGCAGCAGAACTAACCATGACCAGAAGGACTGCTGGTCCAAGGACAAAATATGCAGGCAATGCGGAAAGATGGGACACATTGCACGAGTTTGCAGGTCTGGGAAGAAGACCAGCGACAACAAAAAGGCTACTAAGGAACCGTACAAGAAAGTACAAAAGATGACAGACAGTAGTTCCGAAGACCAGATGAGCGATAGTGAATCCGGGAACAGGAGACTAAGCTGTCTCAAACTTCACAATGTAATCGCAAAAGAGGATCACCGAACCATTTGGGTCACCCTCACGATAGCAGGGTCCCAAGTTAAAATGGAATTGGATACAGGATCAGCGCTAACCGTCATGAATCGACGAGACTACGAGCGGCTATTCTCACACATACCCTTGAGAGAGACATCCATCGTCTTGACGACGTATACGGGGCAAAAAGTATACCCCAGAGGAAAAATAAGGGTGCCTGTCGAATACAACGGCAAGAAAATACGGAAATTGTATCTCTACATACTGCCAAATGGTGGACCACCGTTATTGGGAAGTGAATGGATCAGGAAGATAAGCTTAGATTGGCACTCCATTCATGCAATGACGGTGGATGGTAAAAAAGATGAAGACGTCACTCCTGGACGATTGTCAACAATCTCAGCTAACGCCAAAGAGGTATTTCAACAAGAACTGGGCACTCTTAAAGGCGTAACCGCTTCGATAAAAATAGAAGAGAATGCAATTCCCAAGTTTTTCAAAGCTAGACCGGTACCATATGCAATTCGCCCAGCCGTCGAGGCAGAGCTGGAGAAGGCAGGCGTGTTGTCTAAGGTCGACTGGAGCGAGTGGGCAACACCCATCGTTCCTGTCATGAAGAAAACGTTAAGCGATAAGTCTGAGGAGCCAAGGAAGGTTCGCATCTGTGGGGACTTCAAGGCGACGGTGAACCCAGTCCTTCACACAGTACAATATCCTCTTCCAAGGATAGAAGACATCTTCGCCTCACTATCTGGAGGGAAGCGTTTTACAAAAATTGACCTAGCACAAGCATATTTGCAGATGGAGGTTGAAGAATCCTCTAGGAAGTATCTCACGATAAACACTCACAAAGGTCTTTACCAGTATCATCAATTGGTATTCGGAGTAGCATCGGCTCCGGCGATATGGCAAAGAGCGATGGAACAAGTCCTGCAAGGGATTCCGGGGACTCAGCGTTACTTGGACGACATCCTTGTGACAGGTGAAGATGACAGTGAACACCTTAACAACCTAGAACAGGTGCTCACTAGACTACGGGAACATGGGCTACGAGCCAACCGCCTCAAGTGCGAGTTTTTTAAGAAACAGATATCGTATTATGGTCACGTGATTGATGAAGAGGGGTTACATAAGTCCCCTGACAAAATTGAAGCGGTTGTTAAGGCCCCAGCGCCTGAAAATGTGTCGCAACTGAGGTCATTCCTCGGATTGGTGAATTACTACCATAAGTTTTTGCCGAATTTGTTGACAATTCTGCACCCACTGAACGCCCTACTACGAACGGGAGTAGCATGGAAATGGAGCAATGACTGTAAGCGGGCCTTTCAGAAGAGTAAGGACTTAATCACTTCAAGAGAAGTATTGGCTCACTACAACCCAGCAACGCCGATCAGACTAGCGTGTGATGCGTCTCCCTACGGCATTGGGGCGGTACTGTCACATAAATTCCTTGATGGTTTAGAGAGGCCAATAGCTTTTGCGTCACACTCGTTAACTTCTGCCGAGCGTAACTACGCCCAGATTGACAGAGAGGCCCTCAGCCTAGTGTGGGGGGTGAAGAAGTTCAATCACTACCTGCACGGTCAAAAATTTACTCTACTAACCGATCATCAACCTCTTGTCTCCATTTTCAACCCTCAGAAGGGCGTACCGATAATGACAGCACAACGGCTGCAGAGGTGGTCCCTTTTCCTAGGGGCACACCAATATGACATCGAGTACAAAGGAACTAAACAGCATGGGAATGCTGATGGATTGTTGCGCCTACCGTTGCCGACGGTGGAAGAAGAAGACCTTGCAGGGGATCCAATGGAGATATTCCACTCGACCATAGTCGAATGTCTCCCTGTGACGAATGCAAACATAGAAAAGGAAACACGAAATGACCCGACACTATCACAGGTCTATGATTTAATGGTGAAGGGATGGCCAGCACATGGCGAACCACTGCTGCCAGCATTCTCGCCGAGAAGAGAACAGCTGTCAGTGTGCAGAGGAACCTTGATGTGTGGATCCAGAGTAGTAATTCCACCTAAGTTGACGGATAGAGTGCTCAATGAGTTTCATGAGGGTCACCTGGGTGGGGTAAAAATGAAGAACTTAGCCAGAGCGTTTGTGTGGTGGCCGGGAATCGATAGAGAAATCGAAGAGATGACCAAGAGCTGTGCAGGATGCCAGAAGGTCCAAAACGCCCCACCACAAGCTCCTCTACATCCATGGGAGTGGCCCTCATCTCCATGGCAAAGGGTGCACATTGATTTTGCTGGTCCCTTCATGGACTCGATGTTTTTAATTGCGGTGGATGCACATTCAAAGTGGCTAGAGGTAATAAAAATGTCCTCAACCACCACAGAAAAAACTATCACAGTTTTACGAACCATATTCGCCAGGAATGGGCTGCCTGAACAGATTTGCCCTGACAATGGACCACAGTTTGTGTCTGAAGAGTTCCGGAGGTTCTTAAAGAACAATGGTGTTAGGCATTACACATCTGCCCCATATCATCCAGCCACTAATGGATTGGCCGAGAGGTTTGTTCAAACATTCAAGAAGGCTATCAGGGCAATGTGTAATGAAGATATACCCCTACAACACAAGGTGGACAACTTCTTGGTTGCCTACCGGAATGCGACACATGCGGTTACCAACCAAACTCCAGCCATGATGTTCTTCAATCGAAGACTACGATGCCGCTTGGATTTGGTTAAGCCAAACGTCCGAAGAGATGTGGAGAACAGGCAGTTTCAGAATATGAATGAAAGGCCGACCAGGAGTTTTAAGATAGGTCAACCAGTTTTGGCCCGGGACTACCGCACTGAGAAATGGCAGCCAGGAACGATTTGTACACGGCAAGGACCTCTCATGTATACCATGGACGTTGGAGAGAGCATTGTAAGACACCATGCTGACCAGATTCTAGAGTCACTGGAAAACGTCAACTCCACACCACGATCTGATACACCTGGCAAAGAAATCGACGTACCAATTGCAGCTACCGCAGAATCAGTGATATTGGAAGCAGAAGAACCAAACAACGACATTGATCCCGACTCAACCTTGTCAGAAGAACCTGATACCCCAAAGAGGCGTTATCCAGACAGAATCAGGAAGCCTCCTCAAAGACTGAACTTATAATTGCTTAAACTCAACCAATGTATCTAGCAACCGTAATTGTGATTGTAATTAGTTATCATTTAGTTGTTAAATGAATGTTATGTACTGTTTATCTAAAAGGGGAGGAATTGTTGTGTATGTACCTTTAAGAGAATAACTGGTCTCAGACTGCAGTACCGGCAGTGACCACCCCTGTATAAAAGGCGCTAGTAAGCCTCTGTAGTTTCAGTTTCCCGATTGACTCCTTTCAGTAAAGATTTGTTTTGTTCAACTCCTGCTGTCCGTGTCTCAACCATACACGGACATAATAACTATTATGATAGTTGTGCTATTGCAGGAGCTCTGGTCCATCCTGCATCTCTAAAACAGGATGTACATGAAGCTATTATCATGCACGCTACACCCTATATATCTTAGAATTGTCACAATGAAGTCATTTTACATTCACTTACAATATGATTGGTCCAACACCGCCTTCAGTGTGCCAGTGCAGCCTTCGGTCGCCTGAGGAAGAGAGTGTTTGAAAACCAGGACCTCAAACCCGGCACTAAGCTCATGGTCTACAGAGCAGCAGTGATACCTGTAATGCATGTACCTTTAAGGGGGAGAACTACTTTTTACAGCTCCTGTATCCTGGAGTACCGGCAGTGACCACACCTGTATATAAACCCTGAGTAGTGATCTGTACAGTCAGTTGCAGTTTGAACCCTCATTCAGTAAACACCTGTTGATCGTTCCCTGCAGTCTGTTGTCTGATTATTGAAGGACACAACATTAAGATACACGGATCTAACATTGGCGACAACGCAGATTCGAACCTACCTGCAACTCTGCATCACCTCCCAGGGATTTGCTCCTGGAAAACAGTGGAAGGAGGTCGAGTCCAGAAGCACGGGCGTCGACCACGGGCAACTGCCCAGTCATCCAGCGGAGATTTGAGCATTGCAGGGGAGGCTGTCGAGCGCCAGGCTTGGCTTTCCAGTCATGGTGGTCCAGCGAAACGGGCTGGCAACAGGTACTGCGCAGACCCTTCCCGGACAGCGGCTGCTAGAGCCGACCGAGCGGCACAGAAAAAGGCCGAGCAGCGTCGACGGGGGAGAGAGAGAGGGCAGAGCGCACAGGGCACAGCCGGTGTTCAGGACCGAGCGGCGTCAACGGGGAGAGAGACGAGAGAGAGCAGAGCGCAGCCGGTGTTCAAGGGCCGAGCAGCATCAACGGGGGAGAGAGGCGCGCAGGAAAACGCGAGGCGCTGCCATTGCCACGAGGACCGCAGAGAGCGGCATTGGCAGCAGCGCAGGAGCAGCGCACAAAACCCACAGGGCGTCGCCATTTGCCACGAGGACCGCCGAGAGCAGCGTTGGCAGCAGCGCGGGAGACGCCATTTTAAGCCGCAGCGGGGAAGAAAGGAATGCACGGGAGACGCCATTTTAAGCTGCAGCGGGGAAGAAAGGAAAGCGTGGGAGACGCCATTTTAAGCCAGTCTAACCACACCCAAAAATGCCGAAGAGTGGCAGTATCACAGCGTTCGACAATGAAGTCGAAGATTGGACGACATATGTCGAACGCATAGAAGTATACTGCAAGGCGAATGAAGTGCCAGATGACAAGAAAGCGCTGGTATTGTTGAATTCAATGGGTGCAAAAACGTATGGCTTACTACGAAACCTAGTAACCCCAGAGAAGCCAGTAGAAAAGGGTTTTGAAAACATGGTGTCAATCCCACAGGACCACTTAAACCCCACACCACTGCTGATAGCAGAAAGATTTAAGTTTCACAAAAGGAACCAGCATAAAGATGGAAGTAATGCTGAGTATTTAATGGAACTGCGCAAGCTATCGAAACACTGCCAGTTTGGAACGGGACTAGCAGATACTTTAAGGGACAAGTTTGTGTGTGGGCTTCAAAGTGAAGGAACCCAGAAACGGCTTCTATCAGAAAAGGATCTTACACTGGACAAGGCTTTCAGCATGGCAGTATCACACGAAGCAGCCGCACGGGGCGCTGCAGAGATACAACGGAGACCGCAAGAATATGGCACAAATGAAATGTCATACGGAACAGTGAAGTGCTATCGCTGCAGCAGAACAACACACGACCATAATGATTGCTGGTTCAAGGACAAAGTGTGCAGACAGTGTGGAAAAGTAGGACACATAGCAAGAGTCTGCAGGTCGGGAAAGAAAACCAGCAGCAAGAAATCTCCACAGGAGAAGTACAAGAAGGTACATAAGGTGACGGAGAGTAGTTCAGATGAACAGAAGAGTGATACAGACTCCGGAAGCAAGGAGCTGGGTTGTCTGAAACTACATAATGTAATCAAAATGAAGGATCACCAGACTATCTGGGTCACGCTCAAGATAGACGGAGTCCAAGTGAAAATGGAATTGGACACAGGATCAGCCCTAACAGTCATAAACCGAAGGGACTACAAGCGGCTATTCTCACATATACCCTTGAGAGCTACAGAGATTGTCTTGAAGACGTACATGGGGCAAAAAGTCTACCCCAAAGGAAAAATAAGGGTGAACGTTATATATAACGGCAAGGAAACACCAAAAATGGACCTATATGTATTGCCAGATGGAGGACCACCACTACTAGGACGTGAATAGATCCAGAAGATACAGCTAGATTGGCATTCCATACAAGCACTGACTGTAGATGCCAAAAAGGATGACGACGTCACACCTGGACGACTGTCAAAAATGCTAACTGACGCACAAGAAGTGTTCCAGGAGGGACTCGGAACACTAAAAGGCATAACAGCGATGATCAAAATAGAGGAAATTGCAAGCCCAAAGTTTTTTAATGCCAGACCGGTAACTTATGCGATCCGCCCAGCCGTCGAAGCAGAGCGGGAAGGTTTGGAACGTTCAGGAGTACTGTCCAAAGTGGACTGGAGCGAGTGGGCTACACCCATCGTTCCTGTAATGAAGAGGTCATTGAGTAACACGCCTGGGGAACCAAAGAAGGTTCGCATCTGTGGGGACTTTAAGGTGACAGTGAACCCAGTCCTTCACACTGTACAATATCCGCTTCCGCAGATTGAAGATATTTTCGCCTCGCTATCTGGAGGGAAACGCTTCACTAAGATTGATCTGGCCCAGGTGTACCTGCAAATGGAGGTAGAAGAAGCCTCGAAACAGTACCTCACGATCAACACTCATAAAGGTCTCTACCAATACAACCGGCTGGTGTTCGGGGTAGCATCAGCTCCGGCTATTTGGCAAAGGGCAATGGAACAAGTCCTGCAAGGGATTTCAGGGACCCAGTGTTATTTGGATGACATCCTGGTCACGGGCGAAAATGACAGTGATCACCTCGCCAACCTGGAGCAGGTGCTCACTAGATTGAAGGAATATGGGCTCCGAGCTAATTGCCACAAATGCGAGTTTTTCCAGGAGCAGATCTCGTATTGTGGCCACGTTATTGATAAAGAGGGGTTACATAAGTCCCCTGAAAAGATTGAGGCAGTAGTCAAGGCTCCAGCACTGGAAAATGTGTCACAACTGAGGTCGTCCCTCTGGCTGGTGAACTACTACCATAAGTTCTTGCCGAATTTGTCTACCGTACTACACCCACCGAACACCTACTGCAAACGGGGGTACCATGGAAGTGGAGTGACGAATGTAAACGAGCTTTCCAGAAGAGCAAAGCATTGATCACATCGAAAGAGGTGTTGGCTCATTTCAACCCAGCACTACCAATTCGGTTGGCGTGTGATGCATCACCCTATGGCATTGGAGCGGTGCTGTTGCACAAGTTCCCAGACGGCTCGGAGAGGCCAGTAGCCTTTGCGTCTCGGTCACTAACCTCAGCCGAGCGTAACTACGCCCAGATTGACAGGGAGGCCTTCAGCCTAGTGTGGGGACTGAAAAAGTTCAATCACTATCTGCACGGGCAGAAGTTCACCTTGCTGACTGACCACCAACCACTTGTCTCCATCTTTAATCCAAAGAAGGGCATTCCAGTGATGACTGCGCAACGGCTACAAAGATGGTCCCTTTTTCTAGGGGCGCACCAATATGATATCGAGTATAAGGGCACGAAACAGCATGGAAACACTGATGGGCTATCACGCCTGCCACTGCCTACTGCGGAGGAAGCACCAGCAGTGGATCCTGTCGAAATATTTCATTCGACTATAATTGAATGCTTGCCAGTAACTAACGCTGGTATAGAGAAGGAGACCCGAAATGACCCGACACTGTCTCGGGTATATGATTTGACGGTGAAGGGATGGCCAGCACATGGCGACTCACTGTTGCCAGCATTCTCATCCAGAAGAGAACAGCTGTCAGTATGCCAGGGGACCTTGATGTGTGGATCCCAAGTGGTAATTCCACCCAAGTTAAGGGAGAGAGTGCTCAATGAGCTTCACGAAGGCAATCTGGGAGGGGTGAAAATGAAAAGCCTTGCTAGGGCTTGTGTGTGGTGGCCGGGGATCAATCAGCAAATCGAGGACCTGACAAAGAGCTGCTCAGGATGCCAGAAGGTCCAAAATGCACCACCACATGCCCCTCTACACCCATGGGAGTGGCCCTCCTCTCCATGGCAACAGGTGCATATTGATTTTGCTGGTCCATTCATGGGCTCAATGTTTTTAATAGCCGTGGATGCGCACTCGAAATGGCCTGAGGTGATCAAAATGTCCTCCACCACCACGGAGAAAACTATTGCAGTCCTACGGACCAGTTTTGCCAGGAACGGCTTGCCAGAGCAGATTTGCTCTGATAACGGACCACAGTTTGTGTCCGAAGAGTTTCGAAGATTTATGAAAAGGAATGGGGTAAGGCATTACACATCCATCCCGTATCATCCAGCCACAAATGGATTGGCTGAGAGGTTCGTACAAACCTTTAAAAAAGCAGTAAAGGCCATGTGCGATGACGACATTCCACTGCAGCATAAGGTGGACAATTTCCTGTTAGCCTACAGAAATGTGACACATGCAGTCACCAACCAGGCCCCGGCCATGATGTTCTTTAACCGAAGGTTGAGATCTCGTCTGGATTTGCTCAGACCAAATGTATGAAGAGATGTTGAGAATAAGCAATTCCAGCACATCAATGAGAAGCCGACAAGGAGCTTCAATGTAGGGCAACCAGTCTTGGCCCGCGACTACCGAACAGAGAAATGGCAACCCGGAACGATATGCACACGGCAGGGGCCACTAATGTACACAGTGGATGTTGGGGAGAACATTGTGAGACGCCATGCTGACCAGATCCTAGAGTCACAGGAACGAGTCAACCCCATGTCTCGGCCATACGTACCTGGTGAGGAACCAGATGTACAGGTCGCATCTACCTCAGAAACAATAGCATTGGAAGCTGATGAATCAACTGACGACAGGGTGTTAGAATCGCCTCCGCACCAAGAGCGAGACACTCGGGAAAGGCGTTATCCAGAAAGAATCAGGAAGCCTCCCCAAAGACTGAATTTATAAATGGACTATTTCCAGTTAATGTTGCATGTTAAAAGTGTTAATTGTAATTAGTTTGATATTTAATTGTTAAATGAGTGTTATGGTACTGTTAATCTAAAAGGGGAGGAATTGTAGTGTATGTACCTTTAAGGGGGAGAACTACTTTTTACAGCTCCTGTATCCTATAGTACCGGCAGTGACCACACCTGTATATAAACCCTGAGTAGTGATCTGTACAGTCAGTTGCAGTTTGAACCCTCATTCAGTAAATACCTGTTGATCGTTCCCTGCAGTCTGTTGTCTGATTATTGAAGGACACAACATTAAGATACACGGATCTAAAAATACCCGTCCTGCTTTATGCCTCAGAGACATGGACTATGTACAGCAGGCACCTCAAAGCACTGGAGAGGTACCACCAACGCTGCCTCCGCAAGATCCTGCAAATCCATTGGCAGGATAGGCGCACCAACGTCAGTGTTCTCGCTCAGGCCAACATCCCCAGCATCGAAGCTTTGACCATGCTCGATCAGCTCCGATGGACGGGTCACATCGTCTGCATGCCCGATACAAGACTCCCAAAACAAGCACTCTATTCTGAGCTCCGACACGGCAAGAGAGCCCCAGGTGGGCAGAGGAAACGCTTCAAGGACACCCTCAAAGCCTCCTTGAAAAAGTGTAACATCCCCACCGACACCTGGGAATCCCTGGCCCAAGACCGCACAAAGTGGAGGAGAAGCATCCGGGAAGGCGCCGAACACCTTGAGTCTCTTCGCCGGGAGTAAGCGGAAGCCAAGCGCAGGCAGCGCAAGGTGCGCACGTCAACCCAAGCACCCCACCCACCCGTCCCTTCAACCACCGTCTGCCCCACCTGTGACAGAGACTGTAGGTCCCGCATTGGACTCATCAGTCACCTGCAAACTCATTTTTAATGTGGAAGCAAGTCACCCTCGGTTCCGAGGGACGGCCTAAGAAGAAGAGGAGGAATGGTACTGACTGTTGGCTTTTGCTTGCTGTAGGATTAGAGGTACAAGTACACGTGTAAAAACGGCATGTTGATGTACAAATTTACGCTCATAGTTTAGACGTTTGCATATCAGAAATTGTGATGCTCAGTCATGTTCCCAAAGGCACTGTCAGAAAGGAAAACAAATTATTTTGGTTCAGTAAGTGGATTAATTCATTCAATTTTTCCATTACTGGATTTTGATGTCTATGGCAAAAGTTTTTAGGATTTTTTTTTACTGCATTCCCTCTTTACGTGCGTCCAGACATTTGTTGTTATAGATATTAGTAATTCTTTGGGATATAATTTTTAGAAAAGGGTTTGCTGATATGGTTGTCATTCGTTTTTATTTTTCTTATCATCTCATTTCCCTGGTGCTCTAGTATAAATCTGGCCGTGACTCCTGAATTCCCTGAAGGACTAGTGTGTCTATGCCATCTAACCTCCCTGGTGGTCTAAGTGATTATCTATATATGCCATCTGATTTCTTTGATGAACTAAAGGACTATCTGTTTGGGGCATCCAGGTTTAATGGGGGGGACTGTAAGAATTGATGTATTCCTAACTAATAACTGAGGTCGACTCAGGAGAACAATCAAACAGGTCTTTAATGTAGGATTTGACGAATTCCAGAAAACAGCAGAGATCGACACAGGAGAGCCATTGTACAGGTCTTTACCGAATGGGGATGCCACGAGGACTGCCTGGGCAGCCCCGTGGATTGCGACGTGACGTCATCATATGACGTGATGTCATCGCGTTTGCCCGCGTTTTTAAAGGGGCCACGCCCCGTACATGCAAACTCTATATACAAAACCCAGTAATGCCTAACACAATGGTACAGGATTAGGCTGGTGCTAGAACATCGTTAAAGAGAATTATATACAGTTAGCTAGATTAACACAGTGGTACCGCCACATGCGCCCCCCCAGTATTCGCTTTAACGGACAAAGTCAAATGGTGAGGTGGTCTGACGAGCCTGTCCGAACGACTCCTGTAGTCTCGAGGCGGAGGCTGCTGGGCGGCTGGTGGTCTGGCGGGCGGTCGCACCTGGTCCGCCGTAACGACGATGGGTGTCTGACCCCATCACGGCGGCTGTGCTGTCTCGACGTGGCGGGCGAGGTCCAAAGGTGCTGGCCCCAAGCGGTCGACCGAAACGTGGTCGGGTAAATGGGGTCTGAAGCGCATCCCTATCTGCATCATGGCAAATAAGAACGCATTCAGCCTTGTGAAGGACCGTGGAAATGTGTGACCTCTGCAGCCCGTGGTTCGAAGTGGGTGCCGGTGCGAAACATCTGGCCGCCTCTTAGTGACTGGCCGGCTGGGCAGACGTGGACCATGGCTCTGTCAATGATGGTAGGAAGTTCCCTGTTGAACGAATATCTGCGGGAACACCGAAACGGGCGATCCAGGAGGAAATGAACGTGGGTCTTGTCAGGTCGGGAAACTCGCTGAGCAGGCGAGCGAACTCTTCAGGAGTCGGGAACGCACAAACGGTGCATGCCGTAGTGTTACTGCGGTAACACGGAAGAGAAGAAACAGTTGCTGCGTTGATCAGCTGCCGGTTCAAGGGTGAGGCCGTGATCAGTGATGAACAGCAATTTTCCTGCGTGGCCAATCGCCATCGTGGCCGCGGGATGCCCGTTAGACCCGTTCCAAGTTGGTCGCAGTGTGAGTTGTTGTTGGTTTCTTTTGGGGGAAAACTGCCGGGAGGGCGGCAACGCTTCGCCTTCACGCCGAACTGCGCGTGGTAGAAAAAGCAACCCAGCAGGCTGACGAGCTGGGGCGGCGTCTGCGGGGGACTAGTCCTCATGGCTTGCGAGGGGAGAGTCCTCGTGGTTTGCGAGGGGTGAGTCCTCGTGGTTTGCGAGGGACGAGTGCTCGTGGTTTGCGAGGGATGAGTCCTCGTGGTTTGCGAGGGGTGAGTCCTCGTGGTTTGCGAGGGGTGAGTCTTCATGGCATCTCTGCTAGGGCGCGCTCCGATCTTGTGAGCCAGAAAACCTGCAGTACCCGCGCTTTGAGGGTTTCATACTTGCGCTCCGATGGGGGCTGTCGAGGAGGCTGACGATCCGAGAGGTGGTAGAGCTGTCGAGTGCGGAGACCACAGAAACGTACCTGGCCTGAGCCGCATCGATGTTCTTCAGAGCGAACGGGGCTTCTACCAGAATAAAGCACGAGGGGGGTTGCTGCTCCCAGAATTGCAGTAGCTTTAGCAAAACGGCGTTTGCTTCCATGGCGTGCTTTTGTGAAAAACGTTCACAAAAATCGGGGTCACCAATGTAGGAATTGATGTATTCCTAACTAATAACTGAAGTCAACTCAGGAGAACAATCAAACAGGTCTTTAATATAGTATTTGACAAATTCCAGAAAACAGCAGAGATCGACACAGGAGAGCCATTGTACAGGTCTTTACCGAATGGGGATGGCACGAGGACTGCCTGGGCAGCCCCGTGGATTGCGACGTGACGTCATCACGTGACGTGACGTTATCGCGTTTGCCCGCGCTCTTAAAGGGGCCACGCCCCGTACATGCAAACTCTATATACAAAACCCAGTAATGCCTAACACAATGGTACAGGATTAGGCTGGTGCTAGAACATCGTTAAAGAGAATTATATACAGTTAGCTAG
The DNA here is from genome assembly GCF_052327205.1 of Somniosus microcephalus. Taxonomy (NCBI): domain Eukaryota; kingdom Metazoa; phylum Chordata; class Chondrichthyes; order Squaliformes; family Somniosidae; genus Somniosus; species Somniosus microcephalus. The sequence continues at coordinate 19,083,466 of NC_141009.1, forward strand.
ATTAACACAGTGGTACCGCCACAGGACTAGTGTATCAATATGTCCAAGTGGCCTACAAACCGAGAGAAAAACTATCTTTAACAAATTGTGAATTCAGATAATCTGAATTTCAGAGGATCCAAGTCCAATCATATCTAAATGGTTGATTGCAAGGTTTATAATTTGAAATCAGTATTAGATGGACCAGAGCCAGAGTCAAATTGGCGCTGTTCACATTACGGTTAGATTTATTTTTGCGTCATCAGGTGTTGAGGAAACTGAACAAGAGAAGTGCTTTAGAGAAGAGAAGAGAATCACTTTAACGTTGGGACTCAGCTTCGCATCCAGCTGTGACCACACCTACTGAACCACAGTCTGAGAGGGCAGAACAGTTTCAGTAAGGAGGAAAAACAGGTTTAACAGTGCAGATGCTCCACAATCAATCGTGGCGCGCTGCTGCGTGTGTTTCACATCGCCTACCTGTCCTGATAGTTGTGCCGTTGAGACGGTAAAAGAGCCTCATTCTCTGACCTGCCGTTAACCTGCTGTTTCCCCTTTCAGAGCTGGCGAGCCTGGTGTGTATTCCGTTTATAGTTATGTTTCCAATATCTCGGAGGAGCAGAGGATATCAGGGCGAACTTGGTAAAGTAATGTCGGTTATTTTTGCATTGTAACTTGTGGCATTCATTCGGAAAGACACTGTATTCTGGACAGACCCCCCTCCTGATACTGCCAAGGGAAATAACCCAATACTGGGCAACACCTGTCCCAGATAACTCATCTCAGAGAGACTGATACTGAAAGGGAAGTCTCAAAGGGTTATTTATAACATCTTGCTTCTTTTGGGTTACTTCACTCTATTATGAAGTAAAGCAGGAGGAGATAACAACCAGCCTTCTAACAGCATGGTTGCAAATGGCAACATGGCACTTCCATCTCTCCAGGGCCTGGTCAGGCCACAGAAAACAAACTGCCCCTTTCCACAGATGCAAAGACGGTCTTCCAGGCACTCAGACGACCAGACTCAGTCCTTAATAGGAGCCTTCAGCTGTGGAATTTCAAGCAGCTCAAACCACAGTAAAGAGCCCCTCACTGATTCAACCAGAAAACCTAACGTTAACCCCTATCCTACTCACCACAATATCACAACTGAATAAATATGTGAGATTTGCTTTGCATTAAAGTTTAAAATGCCTCTGCTGAACAAGAGCTGCTGATTTGGAGTGACTGTGTGAATTTATTCCAGTACTAATGTGTTGCTCACAGGGTCATTTGAAGATCAGGAACACAGTTGTGACGTTTTAGCTGTTAGCATTGCCTTTAAGGCCACTGTCATGTGCTCCTTGAGAGGCACAGCCTGCTTTAAAGATTCAGGTTAGACGAGAGATTCCGGTTGGACGAGAGCTCCCCCAATAGACAGAAAGAAAGAACTTGCATTTATATAGCACCTTTCAGGACTCAGGATGTCCCAACACGCTTTACAGCCAATGCAGTCCTGGTGAAGTGTAATCACTCTTGTAACATAGGGAAGGGCAGCAACTCATTTTTGCACAGCAAGGTCCCACAAACAGCAATGAGAGAATGACCAGATAATCTGTCAGCGGAGGGATCAATAGTGGCCACAACGCCAGGCTCGTCTACGAAATGGTGCCGTGGGAATCTTACATGTTCATCTGAGAGGGAAGACTTGACCTCGGTTTACCGTCTCAGTAGCACAACTGTCCCGGCAGGTAGGCGATGTGAAACACACGCAGCAGCGCGCTACGATTGTTTGTGGAGCTCCTCGGGTGGCACGTGCCGCTTTATCCCGAGTCATTCTAGTGCGTTTGGTTTATTCCAGTAAGTGTATCAATTACTTCAGTGGACCAGGGGCTAATAACCTCAGCCCATGTTCCCTTTTTACCGCCCCTCCCCCCGCCAACCCCAAAACACCAGCCAAATATTAGCACTAATATAACCAAACACGATGGTCTGCACAACACTCCCACTCCCAGCAGAGATTCAGAAGCCTAGAAGTGCCCTGTAGACAACTGTCCAGAATCTCACATAAAGAAAAAGACTTGCATTTATATAGCGCCTTTCACGACACTGGACTTCCCAAAGTGCTTTACAGCCAATGAAATGCTTTTGAAGTGTAGTCACTGTTGTAATGTAGGAACTGCGGCAGCCAATTTGCGAACAGCAAGCTCCCACAAACAGCAATGTGATAATGACTGGATATTGTTTTTAGTGATGTTGATTGAGGGATAAATACTGGCCAGGACACCGGGGATAACTCCCCTGCTCTTCCTCAAGATAGTGCCACGGGATCTTTTACATCCTCCCGAGAATGCAGACAGGGCCTCGGTTTAACGTCTCATCCGAAAGACGGCACCTCCGACGGTGCGGCACTCCCTCAGCACTGCACTGGGAGTGTCAGCCTAGACTTTTGTGCTCAAGTCTCCAGAGTGGGACTTGAACCCACAACCTTCTGACTCAGAGGCCAGGGTGCTACCCACAGAGCCACAGCTGACACATAATACATAAGCTGGCGTCCCAGCATGACACCTCAGAAGAATGGATCAATCCCCTGTCGCCGGATGGTGAGGAACCACAGCAAACCTGCACGGGGAGGAGGCGGAGCATTGGCAGCAGCCTGTGATAACCTGACTGAAACCCATTTTAATTAAATGAGTATCTGTTGCTGGCGTTGCACCTCATACATCAGATTCACACATTGGCAGCATGCTGGGTACAGATATTTGTAGCACAAGAACCACCGTCTGATCTACGCACCCAAAATCTTCATCTGCAACTGGTCAGAAACGACTGAGATTTGCCTTAAAACCACCATCAACATAAAAATGCAATACAATGCACTTCTAAATAAGCCTTATGTAAATATGAATTGGTCTACATGCTCTACAAAGTGTGAAGTTTTTGTTCCCAGTTATTTATGTGCTCACTGCCATGGATCCCCTCAGCAAGTTTCACTCCTCAGCTGAGAGGGTGAACAGGTAACTGGCCTCCAGCACAGCTAGTCTTGGCCAGGTCACTGGGAGGTGCACAAGGAAATGTCCAAAAGGATGACTTTTTTCCCCTCTTTTGGCACTGCCCTCCCCCCTCCCCCCTCCCCCACCATATTTTCATTCCCTCCTTGTGGGGAATTGCTTGGCCATGACTTGGGGAGGGCTAACAAGGAAAGGGAATACACATTAAATGGTAGGACACTGAGTAGTGTAGAGGTACAAAGGGACCTTGGAGTGCATGTCCACAGATCCCTGAAGGTAGCAGGCCAGGTAGATAAGGTGGTTAAGAAGGCATACGGAATGCTTAGCCGTGGCATAGAATACAAGAGCAGGGGGCTTATGCTTCAACTGTATAAAACACTAGTTAGGCCTCAGCTAGAGTACTGCGTGCAGTTTTGGTCACCACATTACAGGAAGGATATGATTGCACTAGAGAGGGTACAGAGGGGATTTACAAGGATGTTGCCGGGAGTAGAGAATCTTAGCTATGATGAAAGACTGGATAGGCTGGGTTTGTTTTACTTGGAACAGAGGAGGCTGAGGGGAGACCTTATTGAGGTGTATAAAATTATGAGGGGCCTGGATAAAGTGGATAGAAAGGACCTATTTCCCTTAGCAGAGGGGTCAAAAATTTAAAGTAATTGGGGGAAGGTTTAGAGGGGATTTGAGGGGAAATTTCTTCACCCAGAGGGTTGTTGGGGTCTGGAACTCACTGCCTGAAAGGGTGGTAGAGGCAGGAACCCTAACCACATTTAAAAAGTACTTGGATGTGCACTTGGGATGCTGTAACCTGCAGGGCTACGGACCAAGAGCTGGGAAGTGGGATTAGGCTGGATAGCTCTTTGTTGGCTGGCGCGGACACGATGGGCTGAAATGGCCTCCTTCCGTGCTGTAACTTTCTATGATTCTATGATTGATTCCTGGGATGAGAGGGTTGTCCTATGAGAAGATATGGAGTAGATTGGGCCCATAATCTCTGGAAGTTAGAAGAATGAGAGGTGATCTCATTGAAACATATAAGATTCTGAAGGGGGATTGACAGGGTAGATGCCGAGAGGTTGTTTCCCCTGGCTGGAGTGTCTAGAACTAGGGGGCATCGTCTCAGGATAAGGGGTCAGCCATTTAAGGCTGAGATGAAGAGGGATTTCTTCACTCAGAGGATTGTGAATCTTTGGAATTATCTACCACAAAGTGTTGTGGATGCTGAATCATTGAGTATATTCAAGACTGAGCTAGAAAGAATTTTGGACTCTAGGGGAGTCAAGGGATATGGAGATCGGGCAGGAACGTGGAGTTGAGGCCGAAGATCAGCCATGATCTTACTGAATGGCGGAGCAGGCTCGAGGGGCCGTATGGCCTACTCCTGCTCCTAATTTTTATGTTCTTATAATGTCTTCCAACAGTCGCCACCCTCCCTGTTGTGGTGTGTCGTACCAACATGGCTCACACCATGGTATTGCACGCTCCCTGTTGTGGTGCGTCGTACCAACATGGCTCACACCATGGTATTGCACGCTCCCTGTTGTGGTGCGTCGTACCAACATGGCTCGCACCATGGTATTGCACGCTCCCTGTTGTGGTGCGTCGTACCAACATGGCTCGCACCATGGTATTGCACGCTCCCTGTTGTGGTGCGTCGTACCAACATGGCTCGCACCATGGTATTACACACTCCCTGTTGTGGCGCGTCGTACCAACATGGCTCACACCATGGTATTGCACACTCATGTTGAAAGTACAACATCCTGAATGGATTCAGAAGCTTTCAGAGGAAAGTAGTCAAAAAGGGAGAGAAATCGAGAAGCACACGATACTCAGTTCCCCCTTTACACTGCTCTTTGATGGTTTGATTGAACCCAGTAAAAAGAATGTCTTGCATTTTCTCCAGTGCCTTTCACAGGCTCAGGACGTCCCAAAGCGCTTTGCAGCCAATTAAGTACTTTTGAAGCGTAGTCACTGCTGTAACGTAGAAGGCAAAAGATATCCTTCAGTTTTGACTAGAACTGTATCAGGTTGCACATTTCATGCTGGTGCTGACATGGGTGACAGACAGATTGGCGTCTCCTCCATTGCAATGAGAAAATTCTTAGCCCCACCTTGAAATTCCCCCACCTTGGTGTAGGTAAAATCATGAACCCACCTCATGACAAGGCATGAGGAAGACACGGACGGTTGCCATACAATTAGTCCCACTCCACTGCTCTTTCCCTATAGCCCTGCAAATTTATCCCCTTCAAGTATTTATCCAATTCCCTTTGGAAAGTCATTATTGAATCTGCTTCCACCATCCTTTCAGGCAATGCATGCAGATCATAATAACTCCCTGCGTAAACATTTTTTTCCTCATGTCACCTCTAGTTCTTTTGCCAATTACCTTAAATCTGTGTCCTGTGGTTACTGACCCTTCCGCCACTGGAAGCAGTTTCTCTTTATTTACTCTAACAAAACCCTTCACGAATTTGAACACCTCTATCGAATCTCCCCTTAACCTTCACTGCTCTAAGGAGCACAACCCCAGTTTCCCCAGTCTCTCCACGTAACTGAAGTATTTCATCCCTGGTACCATTCTGGTAAATCTCCTCTGCACCCTCTCTAAGGCCTTGACATCCTTCCCAAAGTATGATGCCCAGAATTGGACACAATACTCCAGCTCGGCCCGAAGCAGTGTTTTATAAAGGTTTAGCATATTCTTTGCTTTTGTACTCTGTGCCTCTCTTTATAAAGCCAAGGATCCCATATGCCTTTATAACAGTCTTCACAAACTTGTCCTGCCACTTTCAAAGATTTGTGTATGTATACCCCCAGGTCTCTCTGTTCCTGCATCTTCCCTGTGTTTCATGTCATCTGCAAGCTTTGAAATGATGCCCTGTATACCCAAGTCCAGGTTATTAATATATATCAAAAAACAGCAGTGATCCCAAACACCAACCCCTGCGACACAGCACCGCACACCACTCTAGTCTGAAAAACAACCGTTCACCCCTACTCTCTGCCCCTTAGCCAATTTCGTATCCATGCAGCCACTGCCCCTTTAATCCCATGGGCTTCAATTTTGCTCACAAGCCTATTATGTGGTACTTTACCAAATCCTCCTCCATCCCAAACACCCCCCACCCCACCCCCGTGTGTACATATCAAGTGTTTTGTGCGTCTACGCACATTTTAAAATATAGACATGAGCCACCCCTGCTGTATAATTTGAATACAAAAGCAAAATACGGCAGATGCTGAAAATCTGAAATAAAAACAGAAAATGCTGGAAATGCTCAGCAGGTCAGGCAGCATCTGTGGAGAGAGAAACAGAGTCGACGTTTCAGGTCGATGACCCTTTGTCAGAACTGGAAAAAGTTAGAGATGTAACAGATTGTTAAGCAAGTGCGGGGCAGGGAAAGGGGAGAGGGGAGGAAAGAACAGAAGGGAAGGTCTGTGATCGGGTGGAAGGCAGGAGAGGTTAAAAGACAAAAAGGTGCAAGGCAAAAGGAGATGGTAATGGTTAGAATTTGACTAGTTCCTCATATTTCAATCTCAATCTCAGATTACAGCACATCATTAAAGAGGGAAGGAGTTTATGACCTACAGTATAGGAATTCGGACCACTGCACTACCTTGATATATTGTGAAAGGTGGCCAGGTGTCATTTCCCATCTCATGGGGGCAAATCCCACCATGTCGCAGAATAAAGAATCCTCGAGCTTCTCGCTAAATGTTTTTAATAAAGTTAGCCAAGGTTAATCCTTAGAAACATGAAACTGCAAAGGCAGAGTCCTACTGGTCAGAGTAGAACAGGGGCCGGTCCGAACACAGAATTGATTTGTGTAAGATTAGATTACACAATGTTTAGGCCTGGGTTGAGAAATCATTTTTGCCAACTGTGGAAAAAAAAGCCCTTTTGCAAGCTTCAAAGAGAAAGCAATGGGTTTTATCTTTCCACCCCTTACCATATTGTTTCCCCCACTGCTATAGGTCATTTATAATCTCCAAATACTAATTTCTCATTTGACATAACTTTGGATTCTGTTTGGTCAAAATTTAAATTGCAAAAATGTTCACCCAGGAAATTTTGAATTAAGAAACAAAAATTATCCTATTCACGAGTAACGTTAAATCAATATTTTTTTTTTTGTCCAGCGCAGCTTTATATCCTCAAGTGTAGGGCCAAAGCAGAATGGCCCCGATATAAGCCTGTCAGCACAAACAGGACGTTCGATAGCAAATAGGTAGAGCGCATGTCTGTGAAGTGGAGTCTGCCTCTGACTGTGAGCAGGGGCTTTCGCTCAGTCAGTCGTGAGGTGGAGTTCCTGGCTACGGTGCAAGTGTTGCATCACAGGGGTCCTGAAGTGATGCTATCTCTCCCTGCCACATAATAATTGCGAAACTGTAAAGAGCCCGACTTTCCAACTACTGTAATGTGAAATTGAGCCAGATGGGTGAATTCAAACGACGTTACAATTCAATACAATTATTTTATGCAATAAAAGAGACCACCTGGAACAGTGAACGCCCAGGAACACGGGTGACATCACCAATACCATGCTACGCACTGAGGGCTGTGTGGGCAAGGAGGCACTCAGTAATTTTCCATTGTTGTGTGTGGATGTTGTCAAGACTCTGAACATTATGGCATTTCGCAATCCGATCTCAGGGCTGGGTGCCAGAAATTAATTTCCTATGTCAGAATTAACTATGCTCTGTCCTCGATGCCCATAGTTTAATCTCAACCTCACACCACACCCCTCCTGATGCTGTTTTTTTCCGCTCCAATTCTACATAAGAACATAAGAAACAGGAGTCGGCCAATCGGCCCCTCGAGCCTGCTCCGCCATTCAATAAGATCATGGCTGATCCAATCTTGGCCTCAACTCCACTTTCCCGCTCTCTCCTCCCCCCCCCCATACCCCTTGACTCCCTTGTAGTTCAAATGTCTGTCAATCTCCGCCTTGAATATATTCAGTGACTTCGCCCCCACAGCTCTCTGGGGTAGAGAATTCCAAAGATTCACAACCCTCAGAGAAGAAATTCCTCCTCATCTCCGTCTTAAATGGACGACCCCTTATTCTGAAACTGTGCCCCTAGTTCTAGATACCCCCACTGGGGGAAACATCCTCTCAGTATCTACCCTGTCAATCTCCCTCAGAACCTTCTATGTTTCAATAAGATCACCTCTCATTCTTCTAAACTCCAATGAGTATAGATCCAACCTGCTCAACCTTTCGTCATACGTCAACCCCCTCACCCCAGGAATCAACCTCGCGAACCTTCTCTGCACTGCATCCAATGCAAGTATATCCCTCCTTACTCCAGGTGTGGTCTCGCCAACGCCCTGTACAGTTGCATTCTCTCGCTCTCTTGTCTTCTGATGGTAGTAGGGCCGATTGTAACTCCCTCCACCCGGCATTAAGGGGATAGTGGAAACATCACAACGGCATCGGATCCCTTACCGCCTTGCATACGCCGCGCCTCAGGCCGCTCCTCAAAATGGCTCGGGCCTCTCACCAGCAACAAGGGGCAGGTGGTGGGTTTGCTCCGTCCACCCATTCCTCACCGATAGTTAAAAATCGGCCCTATTGACTCTTCCTGGAGTACAGTGTAATATATGTGGGTCGACCAAATGAGGGACAGAGACACGCTGAGTTGCTAATCAAGGTGCTGGTTTACTAGGCCAGAGCGAACTGAACATGCTCATACCAAACCATGTCATAATACATCACACTGCTTTCCCTTTAAAAAAAAATGTACATATTCCCCTCTCAAATACAACAAAGCTAGGTCCCACCTTTCCCAGCATTACATATACCTCAACAAAAACTCCTGGCTTCCTGGCTTTTTTTCTTTTAAATGAACACCAAACCCAGTTTAACAACAGGTTCGCGGAGCCTTCCTGATCTCCTTACAAAAGGTTTTGGTGTTGATCCAGTTTTCGGGCTGTTCCGTTCTGAAGTCTGAACGGAGTCAAACTCATGTATGTGTTCATGATCAAGTGGTTCAAGATTATGTCTTGGTTCATCTCTAGCAGAGATCATTTGATCTACAGGAACACTTCGGATGTTGTCACCAATTTCAACCAAATATCCCTCGGTTCCACCAACCTCTACTATGGTTACTACATCTCACTTGTGTGAACTTTACTTTCCAGGGGGACTGAGAACAGGAACACACTCGTTTTGTTTGAAACTGCATTCTTTCTGATCGCTGTCATAATAAAGTTTCTGACTCAACTGTGTCTGTTCAACTCGAGGCCAAATTTGGTTGAACAAGACTCAATCGTGTTCTCAATCTCCTCTTCATCAAGAGTTCTGCTGGGGTATGTCCAGTTGTAGTGTGCGGAGTAGTTCTGTACTTCAAGAAATTTGCCAAATGCTGTTTCATGCCGAGTTCTGAACAACCCTGCAACACTTGCTTTTTGAGAGTTTCTTTCACTATTCTGACTGACCTTTCGGCTGCTGCGTGTGAAGCTGGATGATCTGGTGGAACGAGAGTGTGTTTGATACCGTTCCATTTCATGAACTCTTGGAATAGAGCAGAACAGAACCGAGGGCCAGTCAGAAACAAGCTCTTCAGGTAACCCATGACATGCGAAGATAGACCTCCTCATAGCTATGGTACGTTCAGTTGTAGTATTTGGACCCATGTGTTTCACTTCAATCCACTTTGAGTGACTATCTACAAGTACCAGGAAATAATCATTTGCTTTCTCACAGAAGTCTACATGTACGCTCTCTGAAAAGGTCTACTTGGCCATGACCAGTGTTGTAGTGGAGTTTTGGGTGGTTTGTTTCTGCAATTTTGGCAAACGCTGCATTTGCTGACAAGTAATTCAAGATCACTGTCCAATCCAGGCCAGTAAACAAAACTTCTTGCAATTTATTTCATACTGACGATCCCTGGATGTTCAGTATGAAGTTCAACCAGAATTCTCTCTCTCAAAGAAGTAGGTACCACCACTCTGTTTCCCCACTTGATACAACCTTGCTCACAAGATAATTCAGTACGATGGTTATGGAATGGTTTCAACTCTGTCCAGACACTGATCAATCCATCCATTCAAGGTGTTTTCATACACTCTTCAGTACGGAGTCCTTTTGAGTCTCATCTGCAATCTCAGTTGCATTCACGGGAAAGTCTTTGTCAACTGCACCTAGCGTGAAAATCTCACCTTCACTCCCAACACGAGTCTTCATGTGGCAACCTGGACAAGGCATCTGCGATTGCGTTTTGCTTTGAAGCACGATATTCAATCGTGTAGTCATATTGTGACAACAACACTGCCCAACGTTGCATTCTTGATGTGGCCATTGCAGGGGTGGCAGATTTGGGCCCCAATATTGCTAGGAATGGTTTGTGATCGGTTATCAGGGTAAAGTTTCTGCCAATCAGGAACTGTTGGAATTTCTTGATTCCAAACACTATGGCGAGTGCTTCCTTTTTAATTTCCACGTCGTTTATTTCGTTCTTTGTGAGGGTTCGCAATGCGAACGCGATTGGTTTCTCTTGGCTGTCATCCATTACGTGGCTATGACAGCTCCCACACTATAGCTAGAAGCCTCACACACTAACTTAAGCTCCTGCTCTGTCGTAGTGCACAAGTAGAGCATCGCTGGAGAGACTTCTCTTACAAGCATCGTAAGCTTCCTGTTGCGCTTTTGTCCACTTCAACTGGACATCCTTCTTGAGGAGCTCATGCAATGGAGCTAACATGGTCGCTAACTCAGGTAAGAAACGTGCATAGTACTGAACCATTCCAAGGAAAGATCTTAACTTAGATACGTTCTGTGGCTCTGGAGCATTGTTGACAGCATCATCCTTTTTCTTAACTGGTTGCAAGCTATTTGCATCAACTTTCAGACCAAGGTACACAACCTCGGGCACATTTGCTCCTTTTCAATTTGACATTGTGGGAATTCAACCGTTGAAGCACTAAATCTAACACTTCTAGATTTTCTTCCTTGCTGCTTGTTGCGATCAACACATCATCTTGATTGCATAAGCAATTTGGAACTCCTTGCAAAATCTTATCCATCGTAGCCTGGAAGATTTTAGGAGAGGACTTTATACCATATGGCAGCTTGGTGTAGGAGTACAGTCCCTTGTGTGTGTTGATAGTGAGATATTGTTGACTCTCTTTGTCAACATTCAGCTGAGCGTAAGCATGCGACAGGTCAAGCTTGGAGAAAACCTTTGACCCAGAGAGTGCTGCATACAAATCTTGCGATGTAGGTAACGGGTACTGTTCATCGTCAACTGCTTGGTTGATAGCAACTTTGTAGTCAGCGCACAAGTGTACAGTTTTGTCTGCTTTGGGCTCTACCACAATCTGGGTAGCCCATTCGCTTGTGTCAGTTTTTACTAACCCTCTGTACTCGGTTTCTCTAGCTCTTCCTCCACTTGACTTTTCAACGCATAGGGGTCCGGCCTTGCCTTACAATAGACAGGCTTTGTGTTGGACTTGATGCGCCATCAATTACTCAAAAGACTGAGGTTAAGCGAGTAACAACCAGGCTTTTATTAACTAAAGAATGAAGGTCTAGTCTCGAGTGGTCGACCCATCCAGAATACTAAGGGACTGGGAGGTAGTCACTTATATACCTGGAATAGTGGGAGGAGTCAGCCGAGGCATGTCCAGACCTGTGCCTAGTGGAATACACATACACATACAGACAGGTATAACAGTGGTTTACCACATTCACCCCTTGTTTAAAAATGAGTCCGGCGGGGTGAAGTGTATTTAAAAGTTCGTGTATTGGAGTCTCTCCGGAGGTCTTGTCTGCCGCTGTGATCGACGTGGCGACGGCAGAGGTGGTGGAGCTTCCGGCGTCGCGTCCCGTGTAGGCTGGGGCACTGGAGTGTCGTCCTCGTGGGTGACGGTCCAAGGCGAGCTGGCTGCTGGGGTTGGATATCGGGTCGTTGGGGGGGGGGGGGTGGTAATGGTAATGGGTAGTGGGTTACAGCGGTCCCCGAGGGTGCGAGGTCTCGTATGGAGACTGTGTCCTCCCGCCCGTCCACGCAATGTAAGCGTACTGGGGGGTTGGCGTGGAGGAGGTCAACCCTCTCGACCAGGGGGTCCGTTTTATTGGTCCTCACGTGTCTTCTCAGTAGTACCGGCCCTGGGGACGTCAGCCATGGCAGTAACGCTGTCCCCGATGTGGACTTCCTTGGGAAGACAAACATTTTCTCGTGAGGGGTGGCATTGGTGGCAGTGCAGAGCAGTGACCGAATCGAGTGGAGCGCATCGGGGAGCACCTCCTGCCAGCGGGAGGTCGGAAGGCCCCTGGACTTTAAGGCTAGTAGGGCGGCCTTCCAAACTGTTGCATTCTCTCTTTCCACCTGTCCGTTCCCCCGGGGGTTGTAACTGGTGGTCCTGCTTGTGGCTATACCCCTAGCGAGCAGGTACTGGCGGAGTTCGTCGCTCATAAACGATGAGCCCCGGTCGCTATGGATATAGCTGGGGAAACCGAACAGGGTGAAGAGGCTGTTCAGACATTTAATAACCGTGGCACTGGTCATGTCCGGGCAGGGGATAGCGAACGGGAAATGGGAGTACTTGTCAATGATGTTGAGGAAGTACACATTGCGGTCGGAGGAGGGGAGAGGCCCTTTAAAATCGACGCTCAGGCGTTCGAAAGGGCGAGTGGCTTTTATCAAGTGGGCTCTGTCTGGTCTATAAAAGTGCGGTTTGCACTCAGCGCAGACTTGGCAGTTCTTGGTCATGGTCCTGACCTCCTCCATGGAGTAAGGCAGGTTGCGGGCCTTGATGAAGTGGAAGAACCTGGTGACCCCCGGGTGGCAGAGGTCATTGTGGAGGGCCCTCAGCCTATCGATCTGCACGCTGGCGCAGGTGCCACGCGATAGGGCATCTGGGGGTTCATTGAGCTTCCCAGGCCGGTACAAGATCTCGTAATTGTAGGTGGAAAGTTCGATTCTCCACCTCAAGATCTTGTCATTTTTGATTTTGCCCCTCTGCTTGTTGTTGAACATAAAAGCAACTGAACGTTGGTCAGTGAGCAGGGTAAATCGTTTTCCGGCCAGGTAGTGCCTCCAATGACGCACAGCCTCCACAATAGCCTGGGCCTCCTTCTCGACCGCGGAGTGTCTGGTCTCCGGGCCCTGGAGGGTTCGTGAGAAGAATGCCACAGGTCTCCCCGCCTGATTAAGGGTGGCGGCCAGAGCGAAGTCGGACGCATCGCTTTCCACCTGGAAGGGGATGGATTCGTCCACTGCGTGCATGGTGGCTTTGGCAATGTCCTCCTTGATACGGTGGAAGGCCGAGCGGGCCTCTGCCATCAGGGGAAAAGAGGTGGATTTGATCAGCGGACGGGCTTTGTCTGCATAGTAGGGGACCCACTGGGCGTAGTAGGAAAAAAACCCTAGGCACCTCTTCAGAGCTTTTAGGCAGTGGGGCAGTGGGAGTTCCATAAGGGGACGCATCCGGTCCGGGTCGGGACCGATGACCCCGTGTTCCACAACACAGCCAAGGATGGCGAGGCGGTCTGTGCGGAATATGCACTTCTTGTTATATGTCAGGTTCAGGAGTTGGGCGGTGCGGAGGAATTTCTCGAGTTTTGCGTCATGGTCCTGCAAGTCATGGCCGCAGATGGTCACATTGTCTAGGTAAGGGAAAGTGGCCTGCAGCGCGTTTGATCGACCATCCAGTCCATCTCCCTTTGGAAGACGGAGACCCCGTTGGTAACGCCAAAAGGAACCCTGAGGAAGTGATAGAGGTAGCCGTTTGCCTCAAAAGCAGTATACTGGCGGTCTTCGGGGCGGATGGGGAGCTGGTGGTACGCTGATTTCAGGTCAATGGTCGAAAAGACGCGGTACTGCGCGATCTGGTTGACCATGTCAGCTATGCGGGGGAGTGGGTAGGCGTCCAGCAGGGTGTAGCGGTTTATTGTTTGGCTGTAGTCGATGACCAGGCGTTGTTTCTCGCCGGTCTTAACGACCACAACCTGGGCTCGCCAGGGGCTGGAGCTGCCCTCAATAATCCCCTCCTTCAGGAGCCGCTCCACTTCGGTTTTGATGAAAACCCTGTCCCCGGCACTGTATCGCCTGCTCTTTGTGGCGATGGGCTTAGAGTCGGGGGTGAGGTTAGCAAACAGTGGGGGGGGGGGGGGGGGGGGGGTGGGACTCAGTGTGGAGAGGTTGCATCTGGTGCGCGGCGGGCAATTTGGAGGCTGCTGGCTGCGGACTGTGAGTGGGGGGAGGGGGCCACCGTACGCCATCGTAACGCTTTTGAGGTGGCACTGGAAATCCAACCCCAGTAGAACGGCAGCGCAAAGTTGGGGCAGGACCAGGAGTTTAAAATTATTGAACACAGTCCCATCTACTACTAGTGTCACCACGCAGTAGCCGCCAATGTCCGCTGACTGGGACTCGGCGGCCATAGAAATCTGCTGGTGCGCAGGCAGGACTGGGAGAGAGCAACGCCACACCGTGTCGGGGTGGATGAAGCTCTCTGTGCTCCCGGAGTCAAAAAGGCAGTTTATTGCATGGCCGTTTACCTTAACGTCCATTTTGGACCGAGCTAGTTGGTGCGGTCTCGTTTGGTCCAGCGTGACCGAGGCCAGCGTAGGGGTCGGTGTGTCGCTGCGGGTATCAGATGGGGGGGGGGGGGGGGTTTGCAGCCTGCTGCGTCCCGGCTGGTGTCCAAGATGGCGGCGTCCATGATTCCCATGTGACTGGAGTCGTCCAAGATGGCTGCTGCTGCGGTGGTTCGCACATGGCTGGGGAGGCCCAAGATGGTGGCCCGCACGCGGCGCTGTTGGGGGCCCAAGATGCCGGCTCGCACGGCCCACACGCGGCGCTGCTGGCGTTCGGGGTGGCTTTGGCCTTGCAGACGCTAGCGTAGTGTCCCTTTTTCCCGCAGCCCGAGCAGGTCGCATTCTTCGCCGGGCAGCGCGCTCTGGGGTGTTTGGCCTGGCCACAGAAGTAGCATTTCTGTCCTTGGGATACTGCTGTCTGGCTTTGGGACACTGCTGCGGTGGTTGAGCCGTTGTTGGGCTGTGGCTGGGGTGGCACGGTGCTATGGGGCTGTCCTACCGTGTCCCAGGTTGTCGTTCCCCGCGGCGTCCATGGTGCAGAGGAGTAGGCATCCATGCCCCGGTAGGCTGCGTCCAGCGTTAGTGCGATTTCGGAGGCTTTGTCGAGGGTGAGGTCACTCTGCTCCAGCAGTCGCTGTCGGGTGTAGTTGGACCTGTGGCCCGCTACGAAGGCATCCCGGATCAGTTCCTCCGTGTACTTAGTGGACGTTACCGCCTTACACCCACAGGCCCGGCCAAGC
Organism: Somniosus microcephalus; assembly: GCF_052327205.1. Taxonomy (NCBI): domain Eukaryota; kingdom Metazoa; phylum Chordata; class Chondrichthyes; order Squaliformes; family Somniosidae; genus Somniosus; species Somniosus microcephalus. Next base: position 19,098,727 of record NC_141009.1, read on the forward strand.
ACGGACAGTGCTTGGAGGTATTCCTCAGTCGATTCCCCAGGTTGTTGCTTGCGACTCCCCAGGAGGTGCCTGGCGTAAACTTCGTTCACAGGGCACGTGTACTGGGTCTAGGAGCTGGAGGGCGGCTGTGTACGAGGTCGCATCCCGGATGACTGAGTACACTCGGTGGTTCACCTTGGAGATCAGGACAGACAGTTTGTTCGCATCCGTTACGACCGCAGTGGAGGCAGTCAGGAATGTCTCGAAGCACATGAGCCAGTGAGCAAACTTGGTGGAAGCGTCCGCTTCCCGACTGTCCAGGTCCAGGCATGCTGGTGTGAGGATCTTCTCCATTATAAAAAATTTAGTTAATAAAATTGATGCGCCATCAATTACTCAAAAGACTGAGGTTAAGCGAGTAACAACCAGGCTTTTATTAACTAAAGAATGAAGGTCTAGTCTCGAGTGGTCGACCCGTCCAGAATAATAAGGGACTGGGAGGTAGTCACTTATATACCTGGAATAGTGGGAGGAGTCAGCCGAGGCATGTCCAGGCCTGTACCTAGTGGAATACACATACAGACAGGTATAACAGTGGTTTACCACAGATATACACGTCATACCCAGTGATGCCCTCATAACTGCCCGAGAATATGCTTTTATACTTGTTCAGCATTGTGTCGAATCGCTTCTTTGAAGCATCTACACTGAAGATGTTTTTCCAGTCTAGTTTTAACTTTCTCAACCAGTCTTTGCCCATGAGGGTTGGCCTGTTGTTTTAGCTTGCTACAATAATGGGCAGCTTTACTGACTGGCCGTTGTGCTGAACTGTACATTCCATTTGTCCACGTGTCTGATTTCTCCGGAGTAGGTTTTTAACTCTATGGTACTCTTTGTAAGTGGTATTTGATTAAACTTACTCTCATGTGTGTCCTTACTCATGATCGAGCAGTCCACTGCTGTGTCAATACACATCAATATATTGGTCATTGATCAAAAGTTTTGATTGGAAGTCTCAAGACTGCAAGCGTTGCCACTAGTGGCATAGATACTGTAGATGTCTAGTTCTTCAATATCAGGTGGGTTCACGTCAATATTGTGAATTCCTCCCTTTTGTTGTCGCTGCTTTGCATTGCCACTAGAATGGTTCTTACTTCCTGCTTTCGATCTAGCTCTGCAAGCTGTTGAAATATGGCCTTGCTTCTGGCAGTGAAAACACTTCGCATTTTGGTATTGGCAGGACTGTGGTGGGTGATTCCATTGCAGCGATAACAATTCACTGAACTGCTCTCAGATATGCTTTTGACCCAGTCTCTCAGCTTTAGGTTCGGCAGTGGCTTTGTGACTGTAGACCTCAGCTGCACTAGTCACTTGAGTTGGACGGAGCTCCCTAGCATTCTTAGGCACCATCTCCATAGATAGGGTAGTTTTGCATGCAATGTTAACATTAGGTTAGGAGTGTTCAGTAATAATGGACCGTGTGCATTCATCCACTAGTCCACACACAAACTTCTCTCAACGCACGATCCAAAAATATGCTGAAGTTACAATGCAAAGATAGGTTAAGAGCTAGTGTACTCACTGATGGTTTCAGGTACCAAACTTATAGCTTCTCTGCTATCTCTAATGGCTTTGGGGCTGAAGCAGTCCTCGAGTTTATCTTCAAAAGACACTTCCTTCACTTTCCCTTGCACAAGTAGGTTTGTCAATATTCCGTAGACATCTGGCCCACTCGCCTTTAGAAAAATTGCTTTTTTACATTCACGAATTACTTTATTTTGAGCTTGAACATTCTTATCTGCACCTTCGGTCTCAATAATGTTACTGGCCGTAAAAAAAAACATCGCTATCCGCTCAATGCAAGCACTGAACGGTTCGCCAGCTCGGTCATACATGCCGAGGCTTCCGATGAATCCCATTGGCGCAGCCACGATTGTCCCGATCCTGTTGAACAATGACTCAGCGCACTTCCCGTGAGAATCAACGCTGCCATTGCTGTGTATTCATACACCCGAAGGCGAAGCACGGACGACTCGGCATCAGCATGAACGGTAAAACATCGCAAAAAAAATTCAGTTTAGGTGTCACAAAGTCACAGTAAACTTTTCCACTCGAAGGTTGAACACGGTCCTTCCATGCTCCCTAAAAATGGCTTTGGGATCCCATTCTCGTTACCAAAAATGCAATATGCAGGTAGAACAAATGAAGGAGACACAGGATGAGCTGCTTGACAAGGTGCTGGTTTACTAGGCCAGAGCAAACTGAGCATGTTCATACTAAACCATGGGACAAACAATGTGATAATACATTACATACAGGTCCACAGGTGCCTATTCTTTAAATGCCTGTAGGAACATGTACAGTAGCATAGTGGTTATGTTACTGGACTAGTAATCCAGAGCACTAATGCTCCGGAGACAAGAGTCCAAATGCCACCACGGCAGCTGTGGCTCAGTGGGTGGTCAGAAGGTTGTGGGTTCAAGTCCCACTCCAGAGACTTGAGCACAAAAATCTAGGCCGACACTCCCCAGTGCAGTGCTGAGGGAGTGCTGCGCTGTCAGAGGTGCCGTCTGTCAGATGCAACATTAAACCCGTCTGCTCTCTCCGGTGGATGTAAAAGATCCCATGGCACTATTTTGAAGAGGAGCAGGGGAGTTCTCCCTGCTGTCCTGGCCAATATTTATCCATTTAAAAAGTGCTTGGATGTGCACTAACCTACAGGGCTACGGACCATGAGTTGGAAAGTGGGATTAGGCTGGATAGCACTTTGTCGGCCACGATGGGTCGAAATGGCCTCCTTTCATGCTGCAAATTTCTATGATTCTAACATCGAGAACATCACAGCCAAGTACATCCTGTCCTGACCACATGTCTTGTGATGTGGAGGCCAACTGTAACTCTCAATCTTGGCTCACGTTAGCCAACTCGGCACAGACTGGATATTCAGGCTCTTCCTGGCCTGAAATGACTTGCATAAGATTGACCTAGTGCACCATCAGGGTAACCGAGGTGGTGGCTCTTTGACCTTTCTGGCTGACCCCCTCAACACAAGAAATCTATGGAGGAAAGATGTAACGCATGATTCAACAGCAAAAGAATTTCACAGGCTCCAGCACATCACACAAGAGATCTGTAGCTTTGTTAGCTTGCCGAATATTGCTCCATTGTGACGTGCTGGCTAACGCTGCCCTTCCCTTCTTTTGGTACCCCCCCACCCATCTCTGGACAATGGACATACTGCAACCAAGCCCGGAGTTTGGTAACCTGTATCTAGACCTCCGACTATAGCACTCGGCGCTTTTGTCCAGAAGTAGGTACAAGGGCCTAGATATTAGAGTGCATCAATATTTGGGCAGGTGGGTGAGGGAGCCACAAGGTACGATCCCCTACACCCAAATGGAGAGGTCAAGAGACGCTCCTGATATTGGGCCTCGGGCTTCACTAACATCAAACCGGTGTGGCAGGAGGAGCCTGCTGGCAAAGAGCGAACCGGGGTTGGGCCACCACTAGTGTCACAGCAGCCCTCGGACAAGTGAAGGCCTGGGCGGGGAGATGGGGGAGCAACGGAGTACCTTGGGTGGGATGGAGGGGGCATGGAATCAGTAGCTGGGCCTGGGTGAGTGGGGTGGGGCAGGGCGGTGAGGGTGTGTGTAAGACAGACATGGCCCGTGTTCTTTTTAATGTGGTTGTTCCTACATTCAAGTATGGGGGCCTTCCTGCCAGACAGCACCACGTTGAGCAGGGGAAAAAAGAGTGCGGCACAGGGCTTGTGAAGCGCCGAGGCAATCGAAACTCGTGAACAGGCCCAGCGAGATGCTCAGGACCCCCATTCAAATAAGTTATTTCCCCACTTTAAATATTCCCGACACGCACTCGAACACCAGCGCACCCACCTTATCCAATAGGACGGGTGGCGCACATTTGGGCAGAAATGTGCGCTTGCTTCCTGACCGCCATATTGGGAGGCTGTTTAGTGCCCAAAAAATGGGCGCGGTGCGGCCGAATTTCTAGGCTAAGGAGTCAGCCAGTGGGGCAGCACACTCACTTCCGAGTCAGAAGGTTGTGGGTTCAAGTCCCACTCCAGGGACCCTAGCACAAAATCTGGGCTGGCACTCCCAGTGCAGTGCTGCACTGTCGGAGGTCCCGTCTTTGGGAAAAGACGTCAAACCGAGATCCCATCTGCCCACTCGAGTAGACTTAGAGAACCCGCGGCACTATTCGAAGAGCAGGGGCGGGGGAAGTTATCCCCGGGGTCCTGGCCAAGTATTTATCCCTCAAACAACAGCTCACAAAAAACACATTAATCTTGTCATTATCATATTGCTGTTTGCGGGAGCTTGCTGTGCAGCAAGTTGGCAGCTGCATTTCCCCACATTACAACAGTGGCTACACTTCAAAAATTGGCTGTAAAAGTGCTTTTGGGCGTCTGGAGGTCGTGAAAGGCGCTACATAAATGCAACTCTTTCTTTCTCTTGACAGAGCAAGAGCAGCTATGTGACCGTTACACCAGGAAATATGCACATATCCCAATTAGGTACCAAGTTAAACTTACAGAAACCAGACCAGATTCTGCTCGAAAAATGCCAATCTTTATTATCGAAAGCTTTGGGAAGCACAAGATACCGTCGTGCATATGCCGACGCACAGCCTAAACATTGCACAGCAGAAAAAGTGTGTAGAGGAAGTGGTAGTCAGTGCTCATCGCTGGCAAAACTTTTTTTATTTTTTTTTACATTTATATCTTCAAAGCTCCTTAAAAAGCGAGATCGAAAGCGCGGAAGTCAGTGGGAAACGCTCCCAGCGATTTATGACACCTCAAGGTCAGCCATGGCCCGCTGGAGGGGGTCGACACTCCAGTAATCATAATCCCATCCCAGGAACCAGCCCGTGAACGAGGGTGGTTCGAACCCCTGCTTGATGATCACTATTGGCGTCCTCGTGTCCCGTTTGGTGGGATCGGTCTCAATGTATACTTTAGCTAGACAGAAGACAAAAGAGAAAACACAAGACATTTATATCTTTCTCAATAGCAAAATACTGCAGATGCTGGAAATCCAAAATAACAGAAAATGCTGGAAAACTCAGGCGGCCAGGCAACATCCGTGGAGAGAGAAATAGAGTCAACGTTTCGGGTCGAAACCCTTCGTCAGAACGGAGAGAAAAGGCAGGAAATGAAACAAAAGGCAGTTTGGGGGCTGGGAAATGGGGGAGGGGACGAAAGGAGAGACATTAAGAGATATTCAAGGTGAGACGAGATGGTAATAGGACAGGTAAAGAAACAAACAATGGCTCTAGATGAAGTGTGAAATGCGCTGGCAGAGTGAGAGACAGCTGCCGTGTGGGAGAGAGAGAAAAACAAGGAAAAGTCACAAACCGAAAGTGTGGATAAAAAATAAAAATAATAGGGGCCGAGGTTATGATCTGAAGTTGTTGAACTCGATATGGCAGCTGTCTTTCACTCTGCCAGCACATTTCACACTTCTAGAGCCAGTCTGTTTCTTTACCTGTCCTATTACTATCTCTCGTCTCACCTTGAATATCTCAATGTCTTCTTTCGCCCCCTCCCCCATTTCCCATCCCCAAACTGCCTTGTTTCATTTCCTGCCTTTTCTCTCAGTTCTGACGAAGGGTTTCGACCTGAAACGTTGACTCTCTCCATGGATGTTGCCTGGCCTGCTGAGTTTTTCCAGCATTTTCTGTTATTTATATCTTTCTGTAGGCCTTTGTTACTGAAACTTCCCCACACCCCCCCACATTAAAGTCCTGTATAATACTGATTGATGAATTGGCTTCTGCACTTGCTGTGTACACGAGATTTGGGGGGGGGGGGGGGGGGGGCTTTGTGCGTCTCCCTTCATCTTTGCTTGGACAGAACGTGCTGGCAGGCTATTCACAGGAGCCAAGCCCAATCCCGTCCCCGTGCAATGCGTACACGTACTCACACACCCACTTCCCAGCAAGGGGTCACTGTGGACGGTTTAAAAAATAAATAAAATAAAACAAATCGGGGTTGGGAAATCCCTCGCATTTCCCCTTTGTAGCCACAACCAAATGCAACTCCCAATATTGCTGCCCATCAGGATCGCTCAGCACAGACCAGGGATGCCACTGGGGACTCCCCACCCCCCCCAAAATCTGTGTGACTCAGTGCCGCAGCATGTGGTGGCTGTACTTGCCAAGTCGCAGAGGGAGGGGTTATAATATTTATTCCTTTTAACTGCTGCACACTGCCGACGCACTAATGAAAGCAGACCATTTTCGGATTCCTTTCAGGATGATGCAAGTACTTTACACAAAGGCGGGTCCTCAGGCGCACTGTGGCAAAGAAAGAAATTCCACAGAGCTACACTCCTTTCAACTCTAGTGCGTTGGATCACATGCCCAGATATCAGAGTGCTGTCATCGCCAACTAAAAAAGGCAAAGTTGTTTTTTTACCACCCCACCCCCCCCCCCCCAAATCTAGAAACAGAAATGTATCAAAATAAACTTCGTGAAAAAAAAAATCCAGTCAAAAACAATCGTAGCAAATCAAAGAAAAAAAAAATCCCATATTCAGGCCCACTACCCAGACCACCAGTCTATACAATAGGCTGTCTGCCAACAGCTGACTCCTGTTACCATACCACAAAATTTGGAATAAAAACTCCACAAGCGCCCAAACTTGCAAAATCCCTTCTTTCAGTTAAATTATTTTTAAAAATCTCCATTTGAAAAACAGCTACTGAAAACTGAACATTCACAATTGCCGTCAGAAATCACCGCACGGTGGAAGACTACACCGCAAGTCTGATCCACCTCGAACCTCCTGCAAGAAAATTATTCAGATGTCATCCTGACTAGGAGCAACCAGAGCCTCCGCATCGCCAAAGACAGCAACCCAACAGGTACGAAGAGGTGCTGATCTTTAAATTTTCCCCCGTCAGATATGGGGGACAAAAATAGAAACAGGACAATGATGTCCAAATTTTACAAAACTACATGACTAAAAGGAAAAGGTGGAATCACTGCACTAATACTAACCAATCTTCAGGGCTTTGCTGAAAATTGGAGTGGATGGAACATAAAAGTACTTGGTGAGCCATTCATTATAAGTGTAGACGGATACCTGAAGAATAATTAATTATTCATGTAGATAATCCAAAACAACTGGAACCCAACAGGGAAAGGGCAAAATAGCCATAGTTGTGCTCTCGAGATACACAACATAAGAAATAGGAGGAGTAGGCCAGTCGGCCCTTCGAGCCTGCTCCGCCATTCAATAAGATCATGGCTGATCATCTATCTCAACTCCACCTTCTCGTCCGATCCCCATATCCCTTGGCGATAGCACAAGTACAACCGCAAACCATTTGGCCTTTATACTTTTAAACCATTAATAGGTAGTGGTTGGTACTACACACTGGCATGGCAGGTGCCACAGACCAATGCCACCATTAATTGGGGACATAACACTGCACACTGAGGGTATACAGCAGCAGGAATGCACCAGTGAATAACCAGCCACTCAAAACAGGCACAAGTCCCAGAGATACTGGGGAAACTAAAACTAAAATTGTACGCACAACAGACCATGAACCTGACCCAGTTATTGTATAGAAAACAACAGGGGCCAGAGATTTCCTAGCATGACCTCAATAAAGGAAAGGGTGGCAACAACCACAGCAAACACTAATCAACACAACTGATTTAAAACAACAGAAGCGAACATGTAAATATCCTGCTTAGAACCACTGTACCACGTAATGCAGAGCAGAGCATACCAGTCATTTATGGGGGGGGGGGGGGGGGGGGGGAGAAAAAAAAAAAGGAACGACGAGGAGAAAGAGGAGGAAGAAGAGGA